>NC_056743.1:300581595-300738549 GCF_019279795.1 Protopterus annectens
ACAATTGGACTGGTGAAATTCTTGATTACATTCAGGGTGTCTGACAAGATTGCATCTTTCAGACATAACTTTTTCATCTGAGGTGTTCTACAGTCTATGTGCATTTGACCTATACTGGATAAACTGATTTACATGTATTAAGGCATGTTTGCTGATATATCAGAAAGTAAGCATATAACAGATGACCTGAACCTATACTTTGAACTTCCAAGTACGGACTTAAACAAGGTTATCTCAACTGTAAAATTCTCTCAGATGTCCAAATTAAAAATAAACTCAACAAATTATTTTTCCAATAAACCCTGCTGGTCACAAAGAAAACGATATTTTCCTGAAACGGATATAAAAATTAGTTATAGTTTAAAATATTTGGGCTTAAACTTTGAAAATAACTGTAAATCATTAAAAGAAAGTAAACATAGAAAACTATGTTCAAAGATGGTGCAAAATTAACCTGCCTTTTTTGTCAAAAGTAGTGATCATAAAAATGAACGTACTTCTGAATTATTATACCAGTTTAATGCAACAAATATAATAATTCATAGGATCATAGGGGGTTACTAGGCTTTTGGCCCTGACACCCTTATAAGCCTAGCCAAGAGATTAGCCCATGTTTAGACAAATCAGCACCTGGTGCCCCTGTCCAGCAGGGACACGGGTGGGATCCCAGAGGAATATTTTCTGTTTCCCATCCAGTTATCCAGGTTGCGCTTAAAAGTGGATAAAGAGGTACTCTGATGTGGACAGGGAGGCTGTTCCATAGATGGGGGAGTCTCTGGGGCACAAATCTGTCCCGCCATCAAGTCTTGTTGATGTCACAGACCAGGTTGAGGCCTCGTGTATGAATTACTTGAGTGGAGATTAACTTGTGGGTATGCAGCAGTCCCATCAAGGTGGGGTCCGTGATGGCCTTGTATGCCAAACAGAGGTCACCTCTGAGGAGTCTGTATGAAACTGAGTAGAGGGCTAGGGCTTTTAGCCTATCTTTGTATTGTAGATGTTTGAGGACCTGGATTCTCCTGGTGAGGAGCCTCTCTGGTCTCTCCACCTGCTGCATGTGCCTCTGGTAGGGGTGTTATACTCAATAATGGGCCTTGTAAGGGAAGAATTACATGGATGTTATGACCTCCTTGACCCTGGTTGAGATGTCCTTACTTATGAGGTGGGCTATGTAGAAGGCTTTCTGTACAACAAAAGCAACATGATGGTCAAAAGTCAGGTTGCTATTAACCTGGGTGCCCAAATCCCTCATGACTGCTTGCTTAGGATGTTATTAATGTGATCATTTCTGCGGATGTCACTCTCCCCAAAGGGAATGATGATGCATTTTTGGTACTCGTGCCAGAAATATGGCCTCAAGCCAAGTCATTTGTTCGAGTGAGACCCTCTTAGAGGATGTCCACATCACTAGGGGAATTTGACAGTACCTAGCTTGCAGTCAGCTGCAGATTTTGTCAGCCATAGCTTACTGGTTTTGGCCTGCACCTCAGAAAAGTATATCCCAAATAACCAAGGCCCTAAGACTGAATCCTAGAGTACGCTGCTTGTTATGGAACTACTGCTTGAGATGGCTTCCCCTATTTTGACTACATAGGTTCTATCAGTGAGCCAGTTTGCTACCCATCTGCCAACGTATGTGTTGATGCCTAGATGAGAGAGTTTGCCTATTATGCCCGAGTGGGGAATAATGTCAAAGGCTTTGGCCAGGTCAGGGTAGGCAGTGTGCAGTCTTCCCCTCATCCATGGCTTTGGCAAAGAAATTTACCAAATTAGCAGATATGACCTCCCCTTGATAAAGCCAAACTGTGTGGGATCAAGTGTTTGGAGGTTGCCAATGTCCTTGTTAATGAGGTCCATGATCCATTCCTTGTCCTAGCAGATCAAGCTAGTTTGGCTGATGGGTCTATAATTTCCTGAATCAGTGGACGCTCCACCTTTGTGTAAAAGGATGACTGTGGCTGCCCCCCTCTCAGCTGGGACGAAGCCAGTACTCAGGCTTTGGTTGAATAGGGTGCTTAATGGTGCTGTAAGTTCCTGCCTGAGTTCATGTAGGATGCAGCCTAGGATGTTATTTTCTCCCATGGAGGCTGTATTTTTTGCCTTTGAGAGAGCCGTGGTGACCTGTTCCCTAGATGTAAGGGGAAGGGGTAGGTACTGGGGATGTCCTGATTTACTGATGGGGGGCAGAGGGTTAAAGTTTTCGCTGTCTTGTCAGCCAGCAAGTTTGCTATATCTACCGCATTTGTATATGTGGTGTGTTTGACCACCAGTTCTGAACAGATGTGGGTGTTTTCATTGAGGTTGTGGACATATGTGAAGAAGGCCTTATGATTGTCTCTAGTAGATGTGGCTAATTTGGACTCAAAAGTTTGCTTTGGAGGATTTCACTAGTGCTTTTATTTGCTTGTTCAGGCTAAGGAGACATTTCTTCCAATTGGACACCTGCTCCTTCTTGGTCTTGGACAGCAGTTTTTTCCTTTTGTTTGTTTGTTTATTGCAGATGCCCACCAGACAGGTTTACTCTTCATGCAGAGGATGATTTTTGTCCTGTCAGGTATTCCTGATTCCATGCATCTATATAAATTCTCGTTTAGTGCTTTGGTGCAGTTTGGGATATTGGTGCCATTTCATGCAGAGGGGGAGGGGGGCAGTTTAAGTTAAAGGCTCTCATACTTGGGGAGATGCCATTAGCTCTCCCCCTTTTCTTTTTCTTCTCTTTCTTTAAAAAAAAAAAAAAAAAAAGAGTGGTTTCCTTTCTTGTTGTTTGGACTAGCCGTTACAGCCTTGTTAGTAGTTTTTAGTTGTTATGTGCTGTTAGCTGTTACAGCCTTGTTTTCTCGCTGTGGCAAATTTTTCTTCCAAATTATCCACTATGTCTAAAGAGTCGAAACCCTCTGGGTTCAAAAATTGTGACTCGTGTTGCCAAAAAATGTCCCTTATGGATGGGCACATGAGTTGTGTATACTGTTTAGGGGCTGTTTACCTGCAGGACATAGGACTCGTGCTCTATCTGTCATGCTTTTAGTTCCAGAGTCCTGCAGGAGAGAAATAATCAGTAAATTTTGCATGGCCTTCTGAAGAACCCTTAAGATTCTTTGTCTCAGGGTCCTCAGCCAGCTAAAGTGTCCAAAAAAATCCACTAAGCCATTGGTTCCGAGCTTGGAACAGACAGAATCCACTGTGAAACCTTTGGCTCTGTCAGTTCCCACTGTTGGCTGTGACAAAGCTAAGTCTCCGGTGGCTCCATCAGTGTCCTCGGAGCCAGTCCGGACCCATAAAAGAAAAAGGTCTCCTTCTTTGGAGCTGGTATGCTCTGCCCCACAATCTCCTTTGCTGCAGTCTGGAGCGGGCAGTCACTGGTCCTCTTCTCACTCCTCTAGGTCCTCCAGACTTTCGGATCATGACGTGGAGAAGAGTGTTCAATAGGCTCCTTAAGTCACAGGCACTACTACCGAGCCCAGCCCATAAGGAATTGGCTCCTTTGGCACAACCAGCTGCTCCATCGATTCCCCCTCTGACTTTCGAGCTCTGAGCCAGAGTGCGTGGAGGTCGTGGTGGTGGAACCATCTGCTCTGGTTACTACTTTATTGGTTCTGGCACCTGCTCCGATCTCCACAATGTCTCAGTCCATCGAGGGATCTGGGCACTAAAGCTCTCTTGCTGGTACCAAGGGGGGAAAGTAGCATCGGACCCTTGTATGACCCTGCTCTCCCTCTCGGAGATTCGGTGCAGGTGAGCTCGGCTCCCACATCAGCCTTTGAGCTGTTGCTCTCTGTTTGCAGGAGATCTCCGGGCTTTTCATAGCTAAAGGTTCCGTCGACTCGAGACCATGGTGCCTTTGAGGTGATGAGCGTGCTGTCTCCTGAGACCGCTCCACCCTCTGCCGCATTCGCTTCTTCTCCCTCAATGCCTGTGCCTGTCTTTGACCATCCTCCTGCCTTTAAGCATAGGGAACCTATGCCCTATTGGGCAATCCCACTTCTTCCGAAACCTACCCGGAACACTCTGAGGAGGTCCCTCAGAAGAAAAAAAATGTAAGAGGAAGCATCTGGTCTCCCCAGAGTCCATCTCATCAGGCACAGACTTTGATGAGTCAGAAGGGTCCCCACGGTCCCCCTCTGAGGATGTCTGTCTTTCGGTTAACTTGGAAATCCTTAGACAGAGGGATGCCTGGAAGTCCCTAGCCCCTTGTGAGGATGAGTCTGTCTAGCTGGATGCATTTGGATGTCCTTCAAGGATGCATCTGCAGTCCTTACATATGGGTTGTCCTGCCTCAGGCAGCCCTTCATTCAGCCGGATTCCAAAGTCTGGGTCCGGCGTCGGCTGGTGTCACCCCTTTCCCGACGTCAGAGCGCCTGGGATATAAAAGCGTCAGCCGACACCATCTTCCTCAGTCTTTCTTGCTGCACGGTGCCCGAAGCAGAAGCAGTTCGCAAGTGCCGGTCGGCCAGCTCCTGTAATTTCAGCTAACCGAAGACTTCAAAAAGCTAAGCACCCCATTGGGGACTCTTTCTTGCCTCAGCCGATGTCAGATCAAACGGTTAAAGTTAATAATTGTTTAACTTGTGGGAAACAAATACCTCATAAGGATTTCCACTCTTACTGCCTCCCCTGCCTAGGCCCAGACCACAACGTCTTGGCCTGCGCAGCCTGTGCATCCTTCAATAGACGCACTCTTAGGCGTCGGTCGAAGTTTGCAGAGGAATTTTTTGGGGATAGTTACTGTTACAAGATGCTGTTGGAGCTTCCGACTACTCATTTAACCAAAATACGGAAGGACAAGGACCGACACACGCGGTCTGTGGTTTCAGCCGAAACCATGGTTAGGCCTACAGCGAGTGTCTCGGTTTCTGCTGAAACAGAATCCTTAGTGCTTCCGACCGAAACCGCACAACCGACAACCTCGGTCCCGGAGACATCCTCTGAGTCGGTCATAGAATTCCCCTCTGAAACTGGTGCTCTGGAGACAACTGACACCATTCCTCTAGATAAAACCACTCCAGCACGTGGGGCAGCCAGGCCTCCTGCATCCATGTCCATTAAGGCATTTACCCGTGCTAAAGCTGCTAAACAGCCAAAATCTCTCCCTCCCAAGGCTATTCCTCAGGGATCCACTACAGGTTCACAGATTTTAAGTCTAGCTGAGGACCTTATTTCCTTAATTAGGGGCTCTCAGCCCCATCCGGACAGGGTTCTCAACCTCCTCTAGACAAAAGGCCCAGGGTTGAGCACTCAGATCCCCAGTCTTCTGATGAGGCCTCAGATGAGACTGCTCTATCAGACTACCAGGAGGAGGCTTTTACGGCCTACGAGGATTCTGATGCAGAGGAATCTATTCCCTCGGCCTCTCCTCCGGAAGAGTTGTCCTTTGGGGAGACACTTCACTCCATGAGAGAGCATTTCAAATGGCAGGGCCAGGAATTCTCCAATTCCAGAAAGAGGTTAAGGACTTTTTTGCATTTACCTCAGCATAGACCTTTGGCTATTCCTCCTGTTTTAAATGTCATTGATGATGTGTACTCTGAGTCTAGTATTTCTCCAGACTCCCTTCTTCCGGCTCCTATCAAGCCCGACAGGTACTACAGGGTCCCGGACTCGCATCATTTCCTTTACAAGGGCCACTCTGCTGACCCAGAAACTATTTCTCAGGGCCCTAAAGGGGTTGCAACCACCACTACAAAAAATCCTCTTCCTTCTGAAAGGGAGTCCAGGGCTTTAGAGAGATGGGGTAAAAAAGTGTATACTTCTTCCACTCTTTCTATGAGGGCATTAAATTGTCAATTCCATATGAATACAGTACCAAGAGTATTTGTTAGATGAATTGCATAAAAAACTTTCTTCGCCTGAACCCCTAGATTGCAAGGTACTTCAGGATCTGGTACATAACTCTCAACAGGTTAGCAACCATTTCTTGCAGTGTGGTTATGATGCATTGGAAGCTTCATGTAGGTCAGCAATGACAGGTGCAGTCATACGTAGACATGCTTGGCTGAAGGAACAAACTCTGCCAGACCATGTTAAAGCAAAGCTACTGGATGCTCCGCTGGAAAAACAAAAGTTATTTGGCTCCTCGGCTCAAGAGGTCTTAAAGATATTTGAGGAAAAGGCTAAATCAGTACAAACAGTCAAAAATTTTCTCCAGGTCCAGCCACCAAGATTCAGCAGAAATTGGCCTTCTAAGAATTGGTCCTTTCCAGACACAGACAGATCTCAAAGAGGCAGAAACAGACGTGCCAGAGGTAGAGGGCAAGCTCGGGGCTCCTACAGAGGGCGTCAATGGCAGACTCCTAACCAGAGAGGTACTGCAGGGCCTACAACTACTACACAAAGAACATCTCAATGACTTGACTTTGTCCCCGCCAACCAGGTCTCAATTGGAAGCACCTTTGGGCGGAAAGCTATTTTTATTCTCAAAAAATTGGCACAGTATTGCAAAAGACAAATGGACACTGCAAATAATAGACAAAGGATACAGGTTCCACTTTCATACATTACCAAAAAGACAAGGCATGCCGAACCTGCCACCAAACCAAAGGGCAGAGGCTTTACAACAAATTTCCAAACTACTACAAATGAAAGCAATAGAAAGGGTTCCTCTCACAGAACAAGGCCAATGATTTTATTCCAGACTTTTCCTTGTTCCAAGAAAAGAAAAGCAATGGAGGCCTATTCTGGACTTGACTGCACTGAATACTTACCTCATTGTGCCAAAATTCAAAATGCTGACCTTACAGCAACTCCTTCCCATGCTGGGCAAGGGGTCATGGCTGGTAACTCTAGACCTCAAGGAGGCATACCTGCATGTCCCTATCAGACAAAGTTGCAGAAGACACCTCAGATTTCTTGCAGGTTCAGAGCATTATCAATTCTCAGCAATGCCATTTGGCTTGTCTACTGCCCAGAGTATTCACGAAATGCCTGGCATCAGTAATTGCACATTGCAGACTTCAGGGGATTCAAATATACCCATACCTGGACGACTGCCTCATACAAGCGGACAGCCAGCAAACACTGGTAAAACACTTAAACTATGCCATCCGACTACTTCAGGCCTTGGGATACACAGTCAACATTCAGAAATCAAGACTTGTTCCATCCCAACGTTTTCCTGGGTGCAAAACTGGATACAAACACCCAGATGGCTTTTCTCACAGAAGAAAAACAAGCACAACTACCGGATTATTTCAAGAATCTGACAACACAAACCCAGCTAACTGCAAGGAAAATCCTGCAGGCCCTGGGTTACATGGCATCTTGCATTCTTCTGATTCCACAAGCAAGGCTGCATACGAGGAAACTACAATGGTACCTAAGGAGTCTATGGTCTCAGCACAGTCACAGCCTAGAATCTCTGATCCCCCTCATTTCATGCCTTCAAAAGGAATTCCTGTGGTGGGCAAAAGCAAGCCAGTCAAACATGGGCCTGCTTTTCAGCAAGCCACATACCAGCCAAACCATTACAACGGACGCCTCAGATCATGGATGAGGAGCACACATGGAGGGCAGATGCATTCAAGGACAATGGGCACAAAAAGAATTGCATCTGCACATCAACCAAAAGGAAATGCTGGCAGTGATACATTCCATCGAGGCCTTCAAGCACTTCCTGCACCAAGGTCACCTGTTAATAAAGACAGACAATACCACAGTTATGTGGTACATAAACAAGCAAGGAGGTACCCATTCATACCCTCTTTGCAGGCTGGCGATGAATCTGTGGGAGCTTTCCTTAAAACTCAATATAGAGCTACAATCCCAGTTCATACCAGGAAAAGACAATGTACTGGCGGACAGCCTGAGCAGAAACATCATGGATCCACACGAATGGATGTTGCACCCAGATATCTTTCTCCAGATAACAAAATTATGGGGAAGGCCGGACATAGACCTTTTTGTCTCCCACCACAACCATCAACTGAGGAAATTCTGCACAAGGACATACCATCCTCAAGCATGGAAAGTGGACGCCCTCTCCTTCAGCTGGAATACTCTAACAGTATATGCATTCCCACCGCTGCCACTGATGGCCAAGGTCTTACTGAAGATCAGGACAGAGCAACCAAAAGTAATTCTGATAGCCCCGGTCTGGCCAAGACAACACTGGTACCCACTGTTAAGAAGCATGTCACGCACGAAACCTTGGCCACTTCTACTGACACAACACAATTACAAGACTCTGCAGTCCAGCCTCAAAACCTTACAGCTGACAGCCTGGAAAATATCTTGACTCCTCCCCAGGATAAACTATCCAAAAGGGTACAGGATATCATCATGGAAGCCCGGCATCCTTCCACAAGAAAAGCATATTCAGTAAAATGGAAAAGATTTCGTACCTGGAATGCCACAAAGGGTCAAGATCCGACAGTCATGGGCATTACACATATTCTGGAATACTTGGCTGAAATGCTCCATAATGGCCTTTCTTACTCCTCCATAAAAATTCATGCTTCAGCAATTTCAGCAGAGTACAACACTGATCCACCTGTATTCTCTCATCCTCTACTAAGGCAGTTTCTAAGAGGGATAAAAAACATTAACCCTCCAAGGAAACCTCCAGTGCCTACATGGGACCTTAACTTCATGTTGGAAAAATTAACTCTTCCTCCATTTGAACCAGCAGCATCTTCAGAGCTACAATTCCTATCTTGGAAGACTGCCTTCCTTCTGGCCATAACCTCAGCAAGAAGAGTATCTGCGTTACAGGCCCTCATGGCAGTACAGCCTTTTCTCATTTTTCATCAGGACAGAGTCTCTTTGAGAACCAATCCTTCATTCAAGCCAAAGGTGGTATCCAGGGTCTCACTGAACCAAGCTATTCACCTGCCGACTTTCTTTCCAAATCCACAAAATAAAGGAGAAAAACTTCTACATACTTTGGACATCCACAGACAGTTGCGCTACTACTTGGACAGAACTAAGACTTACAGAAAAACTGACCAACTCTTTGTAGCATATGCTGCTGGTGTACAAGGAAAAGCAATTTCCAAACAGATAATTTCAAAATGGATAGGAAATTGCATTTGGTTTTGTTACTCTTTTCATGGAAAAGCTGTGCCAGCAAACATAAGGCCCCATTCCACCAGAGCAACAGCCACCTCCACAGCCTTCTTAAGAGGGGTGGCTACAGAGGACATTTTAGAAGCTGCTACATGGAGCTCCGTGCATACATTTTCCAAGCATTACAACTTGCCCTTATATTCCAGATCCAGAGCAGGCTTTGCTAGTGCAGTCCTGCAGGGCATGTTAGCTACACCATCCTTTTCTTAGGTCCTACCTCCCCCAGCTGGGCTATGGTACTCTACCCATATGTAAGGACTGCAGATGCATCCTTGAAGGACATAGTACAGTTTTGTACCTACCATAAATGTAGATGTCCGATAGGTATGCATCTGCAGTCAGGTTTTCCCTCCCTCCTACCCCTCTATGATATACTATGGGTACATATCCCTCATTTTAGCTAGCTGGGGTTATCTTTTGTGGTGTATTTGTTTATTACTGTGCATGTTTGGAATTTTTTCATTTCTCCAAATTTAGCCTTACTTAGAGGGCAACTGGCATCTGGGGCAAGAAACACTGAGGAAGATGGCGTTGGCTGACGCTTTTATATCCCAGGCGCTCTGACGTCGGGAAAGGGGCGACATCAGCCGACGCCGGACCCAGACTTTGGAATCCGGCCGACCGAAGGGCTGCCCGAGGCAGGGCAACCCATATGTAAGGACTGCAGATGCATACCTATCGGACATCTACATTTATGGTAGGTACAAAACTGTACTTTCTTGACCCTCTACCTCCTGGATGTCTCCAACTTTTGACCCACTTTTGTCCGTTGAGTCAAAAGATTTGGAGTGCTCCAGCGACCATGGAACCAGAGTCTAAAGGCATGGAGCACTCCAGAGACCATGGAACCAGATGTTCATCGTGTTTCACTGTTGCAGTCATGACTGTAGGGTTCTCCCCTGCCGGCAGGCAGTCCTCTGTCGGCCAGAATCCCAAAGTCTGGGTCCGGCGTTGGCTGTTCAGCCATGCTCCCTGACGTCAGAGCGTCAGGAGTACAAAGCTGATTGCCAACGCCATTTTCTCCAGTCTTTCTTGCCGTGCGGCGATAGCAGTTCGCATTTGCCGGTCGGCGGACTCCTGACGAATTTTACTGATATACTTCGGTCCGAAGATTTTCTTCTCCACTCAAAGCTAAGTACCCCGTTGGGGAAACTTTTTTCTTCCTCCACTCCGATGTCAGAAAAAGTTAATAATTGTATTTCATGTGGGAATCAAATACCTCATAAGGATTTTCATTCTTACTGTATTCCTTGCTTGGGCCCTGACCACGATGTAGCTAGTTGTTGGTTTTGTGCTAGATTCAATCAACGTACTATTAAGCGAAAGTACGATTTTGCTTTTCATTACTTCGGTAGGCGCTTTAACTACAAAATGTCGTCGGATACGGTCCCGGCTACCGGAGTTCACAAATGTCGCAAGGATAAAGACAGGCCCCCGAGGTCCAAATCAGATGATGGCGCACAAGCGAAGCCAGCTTCAGGTTCGGCCGTCGTCAGTGAGGCGCTTTTGCAGCCCCTGTCGTCTGCCATTTCAGAACCGACGGCCGAAACGGACTCTCATGAGGAGCCAACCAGGCCTTTAAATATTTCTGTTGCAGGACCTTTGGACAATGCTCCTTCGGATGGGTCCGGAGCCGCTGTGCAGGTACCGGCTTCCGAAGGGGTTTTCAGGCCTACTCAGCTTCTAATAAAGGCAAAGCCAAAGGCAAAGACTCCTTCAAAATCAAAGACTTCTACACAGGCTTCTTCTGAACCGGCTCCCAAGTCACAGAAACAGTTACTCAAGATGGTGGAGGATTTACTTACTATGATTAGGGGTTCTCATCCCCCTCCAGACAAAAGGCCAAGGCAGGATGTTTCTTATGATTCCTCTGATCAGGCTTCAGTTTCTTCAGTTTCTTCTTCTGATCAGGAATATTCTTTCCCTCCTTATGAGGATTCTGATGCTGAAGAATCCATTCCTTCAGGTTCTCCCCCTGAGGATTTCTCTTTTGGGGAAACTTTGCATGAAATGAGGGAACATTTCTACTGGGAAGGACAGGATTATTCGGAATCCAAGAAAAGGCTGAGGGAATTTCTTCTTCTTCCCAAACACAGACCCCTGGCTATTCCTCCTGTTTTGGATATTGTGGATGATGACTTTTCGGAGGCTAACTTAACCCCTGACTCTTTTTTCCTCCTGCTCCTGTTAAGCCTGATAGATATTACAGGGTTCCTGATTCCCATCAGTTTTTATACAGGAACCCTTCTGCTGAACCTGAAACCATTTCTCAGGGTCCTAAGGCCGCTTCTGCCAAAAATCCTACTCCTACTGAAAAGGTTTCTCAATCCTTAGAAAGATGGGGCAAAAAGGTGTACACTTCTGCTACTTTGTCCATTAGGGCTTTAAACTGTCGTTTCATATGTTTAAATACCAGCAATTTCTATTGTCTGTCTTAAAACAAAAGCTTACTTCCATTTCTGCCTGTGCAGATGATGAGGAATTACATGACTTATTGCATGCCACTGAACAGGTTGAGAAGCATGGTTTACACTGTCGATTTGATGCCTTGGAGGCTTCTTGTAGGGCTGCGGCCTCTGGCACAGTTATCAGGAGGCATGCATGGCTAAAGGAACACAATTTACCTGAACAGGTAAAGGCAAAATTATTGGATGCTCCTGTTCAGCCTAATGTTTTGTTTGGATCGAAAGCAGAAGAGGTGATTAAAAAGATGGAGGATAAGGCGAAATCCGTGTAAACTGTTAAAGATTTCTTACAAGTACAGCCTCCTAGATTTAGCAGGAATTGGCCTTCAAAAAATTGGTCCTTTCCCACTTCAGACAGGCCTCAGAGGCGTAGATACAGACGTTCCAGAGGGAGGCCTCAATCACAAGCTGCTTATAGACCAAGACAGTGGACTGCTTCCACCCCTAGGGGAGGAGAGGACCGGTCACAATCTCAAAGGAAACAAACTCAATGACTTCCTCTGTTGGGCTTCAGGAACTTCTTGCCTGGAAGCCCCTCTTGGAGGAAAATACTGTCTTTTATCAAAATTGGACTCAAATAACCCAAGACAAGTGGGTTTTAGATGTGGTTTTAAGAGGTTACAAATTCCATTTTCATACCTTGCCAAGGCCAAGCGGATGGCCAGACCTTCCAAAACATCAATGGACGGAGGCCTAAAACCAGGTGGAAACTCTGTTGGCTATGAATGCCATAGAACTGGTTCCACTTTCAGTGATGGGAAAAGGTTTTTACTCGAGGCTCTTTCTAGTCCCCAGGAAGCAAAACTCATGGAGACCCATTCTGGATCTGTCTGTCTTGAACACCTTTCTAGAGATTCCAAAATTCAAGATGCTTACTCTACAGCAACTGCTTCCAATGCTGTCCAAGGATGCATGGATGGTAACTTTGGATTTAAAGAAGGCATATTTACACATTCCCATCAGGCAGGAGTGCAGAAAATACCTCAGGTTCAAGGCCGGACCAAGGCACTTTCAATTCTCTGCGCTGCCCTTTGGATTGTCTACTGCGCCCAGGGTCTTCACCAAATGCCTGGCTCCAGTAGTAGCTTACTGCAGACTCAAGGGAATTCAAATTTACCCTTATCTGGACGATTGTCTAATTCAGGCAGACAGCAAGGATGTCTTACTCCAGCATCTAAAATTTGTACAGAACCTCCTCAAATTCCTGGGATTCTCTGTAAACATAAAGTCAAATTTGATACCATCACAACAGATAACTTTTCTGGGTGCCCTTCTAAACTCCACAACCCAGATGGCATTTCTGACATCCGAAAAACAATTACAGCTGGCCTCATCTTTCAAAACCCTAGCAACTTTAACTCAACTATCTGCAAGGAAATTCCTGCAGGCTTTGGGTTACATGGCCTCCTGCATCCTTCTCATACCATATGCAAGACTACACATGAGGAAAATACAGTGGTACCTAAAAAGTGTATGGTCTCAGCATTGCCACAGTTTAGACATACTGATCACCGTCCTTTTTTGCCTCCAAAAGAAATTTCTTTGGTGGTCCAGGGCATGTGCTCTAAACAAAGGGAAGCCCTTCTGTCTGCCTCCTGCCACTCGGATTCTAACCACGGACGCCTCAGATTATGCTTGGGGAGCCCATTTTCAGGGCAACTGTCTACAGGGCCTTTGGACAAAGGATTAGAAGCACCTGCATATCAATTTAAAGGAAATGTTAGCCATTCAGAAAGCTCTGTTGGCTTTCAGGAACCTTTTACAACCAGGGCAAGTTCTAATACAGACGGACAACACCACAGTTATGTGGTACATAAACAAGCAAGGGGGATCTCATTCCTATGCCCTTTGCAGGCTAGCCATGGATCTATGGAACGCAACTCTAGCTTACAATCTGGATCTTCAAGCTCAGTTTCTACCAGGGAAACAAAACTTCCTGGCAGACAGTCTAAGCAGAAACCTTTCGGATCCACACGAATGGATGCTGGACACCAAAATATTCAGGATGATAACAGCAGTCAGGGGATGTCCTCACATAGAACTCTTTGCATCCCATCTCAATCATCAACTTCAAACTTTTTGCACCAGGACTTTCCACAGAGAAGCTTGGAAAGTGGATGCCCTGTCATTCAGTTGGAGGAACCTCTCGGGATATGCCTTTCCGCCTCTTCCTCTTCTTCCATGAGTCTTATTGAAAATAAAACAGGACAAGCCCAAGATGATAATCTTGCTGGCTCCAAATTGGCCTCGACAGTTTTGGTATCCAACTCTAACAAACCTATGTCTGGAGCCCCCTTGGGTTTTATTTCAGTCTCCGAACCTTCTGTCCCAACATCAGGGTCAGGTTCTACACTCTCATGTCAGAACTCTCAGCCTAGCGGCCTGGTTAATCCAGGGCCTTTGATTTCTTCCTTCCTACTCAAGCAGATTATGGATGTCATTTTTGAAGCTAGACGTCCTAGCACTAGAAAATCTTATGCAGGAAAATGGAAAAGATTTTGTTCTTGGATGCAGGCTCAGGATTTTGATCCTCTTCTTCCTAACATTACCTTAATCTTACTTTACTTGTCAGATCTCTTACACAAGGGTCTCTTTCTCTTCCATTAAGATACATGCCTCTGCTATTTCTGCTCATTATAATACAGACCCTCCCATCTTTTCCCACCAACTCATGAGACAGTTTCTCAGAGGAGCTAAGAACTTAAGACCTCCTAGATTTCCTCCCATTCCTGCTTGGGATCTCAACTATGTTTTGGAAAAACTAACCTTGCCTCCTTTTGAGCCAGCTGCCTCTTCTGACATCAAGTTTTTATCTTGGAAGACAGCTATCTTGTTAGCCCTAATCTCTGCCAGAAGAGTTTCAGAGTTACAAGCTCTTATGGCTGTGGAACCTTATATTATTTTTCATCAAGACAGAGTATCTTTGAGGACTAATCCTACCTTCATGCCTAAGGTGGTTTCCAAAGTGGCTTTAAATCAAACTATCCACTTGCCAACTTTTTTCCCCACTCTTCAAAATAAAGGGGAAAGGATCTTGCATTCCTTGGATGTACACAGACAACTACGTTTTTACCTGGACAGAACCAAGGACATCAGAAAATCAGAACAATTGTTTGTTTCTTATGCTTTAAGTTCCCAAGGTAAAGCCATTTCAAAACAGACCATATCTAAATGGATTGCTCATGGAAATGGAATCAGATTTTGTTATTCACACCATGGTAAGCAAATCCCAGGGAGTATACAGTCTCATTCCACCAGAGCTGCTGCCCTTCTGATGCCTTCCTCAGGGGAGTTCCTACCAAAGACATTTTGGAAGCTGCAACTTGGAGTTCAGTGCATACTTTTTCTAAGCACTACACTCTACTTTTCTACTCTAAGTCTAGGGCAGGCTTCGCCTCTGCAGTCCTGCAGGGCCTTTTAGCCGCCCCTTCTTCTTTATGACCACCTCCCTTTCTTTCAGCTTTGGGATTCTACCCTACAGTCATGACTGCAACAGTGAAACACGATGAACATAGTACAGTTGTGTACACCTACCATAAATGTAGATGTTCGAGTGTCTTCACTGTTGCAGTCTGGGTTTCCCTCCCTCCTGTCCCCTCTTATTTTTACTTTTATGTACTTCCTTATTTCACCATTCTTCTGAGGTGTATTTGCAAAGGTTATGGGACCTTTTTCATTTTTGGACTCCTGACATCTGGGACAAGAAAAACTGGAGAAAATGGCATCGGCTATCAGCTTTGTACTCCTGACGCTCTGACATCAGGGAGCATGGCTGAACAGCCGACGCCGGACCCAGACTTTGGGATTCTGGCCGACTGAGGACTGCCTGCCGGTAGGGGAGAACCCTACAGTCATGACAAGACACTCGAACATCTACATTTATGGTAGGTGTACACAACTGTACTTTCCGAGGAGACCAAACAAATTTATTACTGCCCCCGAGGACAAATCCTTCCTTTCCAAAAAGGGTCCCTGTTGATACCATGGGGGTGGTGGCAGCAGCCACTAAGAAGGAACTTGCGGAAACTTCATCTATCTGCCGAACAAGGAGTCTCGTATGATGGACAGGTATGGGAAGCATATGTTCTTTTCAGCGACCTTTACTCTCAGGTCACTGAATTACTTGTCACACTTCACACAACTTCAGAGGGATCTCCTCAAGGCGCTAGGAGATACCCTGCAAGATCCTACAGCTGAGGGAGTTGCGAACAGGGCGGCGTCCGACCTTGACTTCAGTGGTTAACTCCTCCATGAGGCTCATTTCTTATGCGGCAGATGGAGCGAGTAGGGCAGCAGGTACCGGAGTAGTTTTGCGGAGACGCTCCTTGATGCGCCCTTTGTCAATTTGCAGAACTTTTCATCTTCATTTACCAATAACCCCTTTGATGGCTCATCCTTGTTTGGGCCTCAGGGGAAAGACTCTCACCAGGTGTGAACAGGATGGCAAGACTCTCTGCCATGGGAGTCTATTTTTCCACTCCATCTAGACCCTATCCCAAAGGTCAGAAAAGTGGAAAGATGTGGTTGTGAAAATCCGAGGGAGCTTCACCTGATACGCACGCACATTTTTTCCCCAAGGGGCAGAGGGGGAAACAGTAACAGAAGATACCGCCCACGTGGCAGAGGGGATCCGCAACAGCAGTGTGTCAGAGATACGTTCTCTGCTAGGCTTTTCTAGCACTCCTGAATGGAGACCCGACTGTTTGCCTCTGGAGGCAGTCTGGGGCAGACTACTGTACCCAGCAGCCTGGCAAACCATCACGAAAGAAGCATGGGTACTGTTAATATCCAGGGGTTTCAAAATTCCCTTTTCCCAGTTACCCCCCTCAAAATAAAAACATTCCATCCCAGATGTTCCACCCAGTCTTCAGGATCAAGCAATCCTAGAGGTACAAAGATTGCTAGAAAAAAGAGCCATCCAAGAAGTCCCCGCAGACTAAATCGATTCTAGAAGTTACTCAAGGTTCTTTTTAGTTCCAGAAAAGACAGGGGACTGGAGACCCATTTTGGATCTCAGCAAGCTAAACAAATGAGTAAAAAAGATGAAGTTCTGGATGGTAACACTGCAGTCCATGCTTCCTTCTTAGGTCAGGACAATTGGATGTGCTCCGTAGATCTCCAGGATGCGTACTACCACATAAAAATGGACCAGCAATCCAGGAGATTCCTACGCTTCTGGCTGGGAGCCAGTCCTTATCAATTCAGAGCCCTGCCCTTTGGTCAGACCATAGTCCCCAGGTTGTTCAAGTGTATGGCAGTGGTAAAGGCTCACCTGAGGTGTCTAGAATTCCAGGTATTTCCATATCTATTCGACTGGCTCCTCACTGCTACCACCGAGCATCAACTGATCAAAGCATGGGACTACACAATCCAAACTTGTTCCCAGCTAGGCATCGCCATAAACTACGAAAAATTTGCCTTGTTAGTTTATTACCTTCATAGAGGCAGACTTGATACAAGGTGCATGATGGCAAAGCTGCCTCAAGACAGGGTGTCAACCATTCATCAGCAAGTTTCGTTTCTCATAAAGAAGGTGAGAGTTCAGGCATGAGCAGTATTACAAGTCTTGGGCTCAATGGCTGCAGCAATTACACTAGTTCCTTGGGCACGCTTCCACATGAGGATTCTGCAGTGGCTTCTTTTCGCTCGGTGGTCTTTCCAGGATTTACCATTGTCGCACATGATCTCGATCACGGAAACTTGCAAAAAGGACTTAGTGGTGGCTTGTCTCTCCCCAGGTGACTCTGGACAGACCCTTTGTAGACCCTCATCCAGTAGCCACAGTGACCACGGACGCCTCCCAGATAGGGTGAGGAGGGGCATTATCTGGGACACTGTCCAAGGAATGTGGCAACGTCACTAGTACCATTTGCACACCAGTGTTCTAAAGATGAGAGCGGTGCTTCTGTTGTTGCAAGCACTTCGACTCTCTACCTACCAGGACTATTGCAATTCAGACAGACAATATGTCAGTGGTATGGTACATCCAACAAGCAGGGCGGGACCAGATCTTACCCCTTGTGTTTGGAGGCACTTCGAGTATGGCAATGGGCAATGTCTTCCCAACATTTTCTGATTGCGACACACATTCCTGCGAAATCCAGTGTGATAGCGGACAGGTTCAGCAGAGCTGTCCTCATGCCTCACGAGTTGTCCCTGAAGTAAGAAGTTGCGGACTTGATTTTTCGCAAATGGTGCCAGCCATGCTGTGATCTTTTTGCCACTCCCCTCAGCAACAAATGCAGCAGCTACTTCGTCCTAGTTTCCCCCTCCAGGACAGTCACCCAGGGATGCACTTGTTCAGGATTGGCCTCCGGGACTACTTTATGCCTTTCCATCTTTTCCCTCTAATTCCGAAGGTACTTCAGAAAGCAAAGTTGCTGGGTTGCAAACTCATCCTCATTGCTCCTTACTGGCCTCTACAGATATGGTTTCCGTTTCTTCACAGTCTTCATGTGGAGCCTTGGATACTGGACCCAGTTCTGGACCTCCTGACATCAGTCAGGTGGGCTTCATCCTTCCCTCCAAACACTCAAGCTGACTGCTTGGTTCCTCCACTTCCAATCTTAGCCAGGCTCCCAAACATTTCCCTGGCTGTACAACACATCCTAGTATCCTCCCACAAGCCTGCTACCAGGAGGATTTACACTAGCAAATGGAAGAGGTTCTCTTATTGGGCGGAGAGTAAGGACATTGATCCCTTCACTGCTCCTGTTCACAAGATTCTTGACTTTCTGGCCAAAACCTTCGAAAGAGGGGCAGCTGCATCTACTATTAGGGTCCAACTAGCTGCCATCTCCAATTTTCATGTAGGAGACTTGGGTTCCAACATCATGTCCTATAAGTTGTGCAAAGCATTCTTATGAGGTACAACTCTTTCACAGCCCCCGTTAAGAGAATCGCCCCCTCCTAGGACCTAAACTTGGTTTTAGCTTCTCTGGTTCTTCCACCTTTTGAACCAGCAGCATCTTGCCCCTTGAAATTTCTGTCCTGGAAAACCCTCCTCTTGGTTGCCATCGTTTCAGCTTCCTTCTTGCCAAAAGTATTCAGTGTAATTTTAAATCAGTCCATTGAGCTTCCTGTATTCTTCCCCAGTTACGGCAACAAGGCAGAGTATAGACTCCACCTGTTGGATGTTCATAGACAAATTATGTTTTTATTTACACAGGACCAAAGACCTTAGAAAATCAGGCCAATTGTTTGTATCCTTTGCTGGCAATAAACAAGGTTCTCCAGTTTCGAAAGTGACCTTATCAAATTGGCTGTCGGGCACAATCAGTTATTATGTTTTGCATAAAAAGACACTTCCAGTGAGGGCCAGAAGACACTCAACCAGGGCCTTAGCCACCTCTGTTGCCTTCCAAGCCAAATTGCCTTTAGATTCAATCTGTGAAGCAGCAACATGGGCAAATCCTCATACCTTTATCACTCATTACAAAGTGGATGTGGTCTCCCAGAACAGGGCATCCTTTGGTTCCACGGTCTTGAAGAGTTTGTTCCAGTGAGCCACCCAAGAACCAGGTGCTGGGAACGCAGTCCCAACCAGCAAGAATGAAGGCAAGATGGGATGACATAACTTAGTTATGTACTTACCACAACATTCCATGTTTGTTGTCCTTCATATCCCCTTCCTTCCTTGCGTTCCCCCCCTCCTTCCCCCTTCTTGGAGGATCGAGAGGAGTTCCTTTACTGGTTACACTGGCTGAGTTTCCTGCTGACATACCAGGTTAGTTAACCATGCATTGTTTTTCTTCTTTCCTTCCTAACCTTAAATGTTTAAGAGCTTAGTAAAATTTGTGTTTTTGCTATGTATGTCTAGTGTGGGCTATTACAAATGAGATCTGGATAGCTACCGCTAGGCATGTTGGGATAGGGGTTAGCCTCGAGCCAGTAAAAGCTCTTGAACTATAGTAAATCAGCCGAGTTGGAGCCAAGGATCGGCTCCAAACCCAACCAGCAGGAAGGAAGGCAAGATGAAAGACAGCAAATGTGGAACTTGGAATGGTAGGTACATAACTTCTTTTTTGTATGCTTACGCTCATTAATAGTTCATTGATGAGCACTAGTGTTCTGGTGTGGTTATACTGCTGGAAATTGCTGCTTGGGCTTTGACACTTCTTAGGTAGGTATAGGAGTTTGTGGGTATTCACTAATTGTGAGCAAGTTAGGGAGTGTCAGAACTTGAGCCACTGGAGTTGTTTTAGTGGTATACAGTGGTGTGTTTGGCAGCTGTTATTTGAGGTGAATTTGGCTATTTTGTTGTAACACTGATCTAATGAGGAGTGTGAGGTGGAATGCCGGTTTAATTTCTGGATGGCATAAAAAAAGGCATGGAGAAGGAAAAATGATGTTCTGGCTGTAAGTACAGTTTCATCTTAGAGGATGCTTAGTTTTTGGCAATTTCTCTCTCTTGGTTTATGTAGTGGTCAGATTTCATACTGTCATCAGTGATGACTCCTAATAGGCTGTTGGTTACTAGTTCTATCTGAGGAGGTGATGGTAAATTACTGCTTGTGGGAAATTAGTTGCTTTGGGGTGAATAGTATCCGTTTTGTTGGGGATTTAATAGTAATCAAGTCTGTTAATCATGCCTCATTGGAAGTAAGGGATTCCTGTGTTAATGTTGCAGATCTAGATTATTTGCAGAACAGATTAATGTAGAGTTGCCTGCATATACTGTATAATGGATGCATGTTCTGTGGAGTGTGAAGATTGTTGGTGGCGATATTGAACAGCAGAGTACCTAATATTGAGCCTTTGAGGATCCTAGCTGTTACAGGGACAAGGCTATATATGCCATTTTCCATTTGGCTGCCTGCATCTTGTTTGTTAATTAGCTGTAGAACCAGGAAGATGAGACTATGCCCAATGAAAATAATTAGAGATAATAGTTTCTGATGGGATACAGTGTTAAATGCTCTGGACAGGTCCAAGAATGTTGCTGAGACTTAGCTGCCATCATTCCTCCTCTGGATGACAGTACTGATAAAGTTTAGAAGTGCAGTTGTAGTGGTGTGTTGTGGTCTATTATCTTTGACAGAGGGGAGAAGTTGTCTCTAGGCCTGTATTAAGAGGTGTCATTGGATTTCCTCCTTTGTGCAGAGGTAAGAAGTATATGGTGTGGAACAAGATTCCTTAATTGATCTATTTATTAGGATTGACACTGGGTAGGATAAGACTCCTGCTAGTTTAATATCTTCATCTCCATTTTATGTGGGGCCAGGGTGGTAGGTTTGAGTAGCCTCTTGATTGTAGCATTAGATGTCCTTCTTTATCACTTTTGCAGTATTCTTCACTCTTGCAATTTCCTGTCAAGACTAGCTGAAATCTGGCCAGCATACCAGAGCCTTTACACCTTCTAGGTGCCAGGTTTTATGTGCAAAGCATGTGACATATGAGTGCCTAATATTCAGAACAACTTTGACACCCGCCCGAATTCTGCCTTTGAATTTGGTCTGCAAGACGTTCATTGAGTTGGTTCAACTACCCAACTCTTATCTTTCACTTTAGTAGATCAATAGTTTCCTTCTAGTTCATGAAAGTGTCTCTCTGTTTGAGGCACTGCCTCCTGAAGCTTACTGCACAGAGTTGGGGGATATCTGTAGTTTCATAATATTTTTGCCCTGCAAAAAATACGGAAATGTTATATTAGGGACAGGTATGCCAGGAACGAAGTATGATAAGAGAGTGTATGTTACAGTTTTAATTATTCAGAAAAGTCCAAAAAAATAAAGAAATACTGGAGTATATTGTGTGTCTGGTCTATGGGTACCTCACTGACCATTCAGTGGTTAGGAACAAAGGAAATTCTGTCAAAGGAACAAGCTTTCAGCCCAAGGCAGACCTCTTTCAGCTACTGATCCAGGAAGAGTTGTTTTTTCAGTATTGGAGAGGTTAAGCAGAGTATTCTGTAAAAGAGCACTGGAGCCACACCACCATGTTGTGGGTAAGACGGACTGGCTACTGGACACTGCACTCGGTGTAAATGATGCAGTAGAAGCAGACCGTGTCCAGATTTTGAATTTGATTTCAGTTGAAATTGTTGGAACTGTTACATGTGAGAGTCCTGTGATAAACTGAGATTTTCCTCAGGCTGAGTATTGGCATGCAAACAAAAGCCCAATCTCATGATCCTACCTCAGGGAGGTGAAGTGATATTGAAGTAGCTGTGATCCTTGGACCACTTAAGGAAAATGTGCTTTACAAAATTTTCAAGAACTGTTCGCCATCACCACTTTATATAAAACAGTCTAGTAACACAAGAGCTGTAATACAGTAGGCTGAGAGAACTGTAGCCTGGGTACCATGTAAGTGGACAGAAAAAAAAGTGGAAGGATAGAAGTGTGGTCTGCCTTAGTGATACTCTGAAGTCAGAGATAATGGAGCTTGGCTAAAAACAGGTGCCTGCACAGTCTGCTACCTATATTTCTGTGGGGTGACCAACAATAAAGGGAGAGTATAGTAAACATAAAAGTTGCATCAAGAAAAATTGTCTGAAGAAGGTGGTCAGTAGAATTTGAGTATTTGTGCACTAAACAAAACAACTTTGCATAAAAATGTATTGCTGTGGGCACTTGTGCAGTAGACAGTGCATTAATATTCTGCCTATACACTTATCCTGCTGTATCTTTAGGACTTTCTGTGGATTGATTTCTTGTGTGTAACAATCTGTTTGGTTCATCTCTAAATACTGAATTAAAAACCCATTCTGGATGCAGTCACAATTGTAACTGTACAGTGAGGATCTCTTAAAATGAAATTCTCATAATCCCCCCCCAAAAAAAATAAAATGAAAACGTTATCTGACTGCATTCACACTAGTGAGATGGGTCTGGCAGTGTAAATGTAAGCTGTGCTTATTGCTCTGGCTGTAACTGTATTTATTAATGAAGTATGCTATGAATCTCTAAACTGACTGTTTCCATCTCTCTGCTGATGTACAACATTACCTAAAACTGTTTGTCTTCATGTGTTTACAGTCTGTATGTTTCCATAATTGTATACCTCGTGTTTGTTTGGATTATGTTCACCTTGGCCTTGCATCACTGTTTATGCTGCAGTGTGCTCTTGTTTATGTATTATCTGGGAATTTAGTATTAGTATATTTAGCAATTCACTCTAATATTTGCATCATAAAATACTTTATCAATTGGGCAGCGCTCCTTATGGGTGATCTTGTCAAATGTGGCTTTGATCACTGACTGAAGTCCATCATTAACTATATCGGAGAAAATCATCCCTAGACATGTCTCCTGTCATAACTATAATTACTATTAAAGAATTATTAGTTATTATGGGCATAGACATTGCTGCGGTAGCATTGTCGCCTCACAGCAAGACGTTGTCCTGTTTGATTCTCAGCTAGAGCGTCTTGTGTGGAGACATGCGTGAATGGGCGTGCCTTTGTTGACGGTTGTACATCAGGGCTGGTAACTCGTCACATAAAAATCCACTACCAAACATTAGCGGACCAGAGTTCCACTGTGGCGACCCTAACCGGGTTAAGCCGAAAGACGCAAAAACAACATGGGCATAGACATGTTAATATTCAATGATCTCCATTTCTACTTGTCCTTCCTGATAACTAATCTTTAGAGGTATGTTTGAGGATCCAGTCAATGATAAAATTAGGTTTCTCCCTTGAGTAGAAGAAAATGGTAGTCTTGTCAGACATGATGGCAGGTACATAACTTTCATATATATGTGTAGGACCTGGTCCATGTTCCTGTACAACCCACTGTCTGTCTTTCTCTTGGATTCTTCAGTTTGGTCAGGAAGCTTTTATTTTAATTGTTTCCTTCTTGGGTTCTCATCATCATGCTTGCTCCTTACAGAGAGATAGAGGGGGAATCCTTTGTATCAGAGTATGCGTAAAGGGGTGGGGGGTTGTAGCCTTGGTAAATTTTAGATTATGAACTGGCAGACTCCTGCTGACCTTGAATCCTACAAGAAGCACAATACGGACATTTCCTACATTCACTTAAAACTGGATACAAAACATTCTTTGTCATCCATTTTCTGAAGTTAAAGAAGCTTGAAGACCTCTCTTATTGTTAAATGACTAAAGCTCTTGTTTTTTAAAAATGCCACAGACTTCAATAGACAGAACAAGGTAAAGGTAGGGACACTTGTACATTGCAGGTTCATAGATACTGTATTTCACCATAAGTGTTCAGTAAATACTGGAAGTTTAGTAAATCCTAGAGAGGAAGTTCATGGTGTCAAAAACAGTTTTACAAAAAATTTTGTCTAAATGGATTTAGCCCCCACTGTCTTAAACATATGTATTGTTATGCTGTGTTAATGTGTATTTGTTCTAGAGCATGTCTGCTTATGCCTGAAGATGAAGAGAAGAATCTTAGGTTGCAGTTGTCTTAGAACAAAGAGAGATATCACAGAGGTAGTGATGTATTCAAGGCTTGTTTAGATGATATGCACTACACTACTGTGGCAAGTGCATCAGTTTGTTTAATAAATATGAATTGCTTGAGTTGGGGAACAGAATTTAAAGTAGTTGAATAGCTGAGGGAAGGATTTGCCATAATTTAGGTGCAAGGATAGAGAAGCTGTGATTAGGGCAGTGGAAGTTTAGTTGTGGGGGCTTGATGTCTCGGGCCCGAGTTGGTTTAACTTCTGAGGTTATAAGTGGAGGAAACTGTCTAGTCTCCTGGAGAGTGGTGATGGGGTTGTTTAAAAGTGGTGAACCAGGGAGAGACTCCAGTAGCCACCTGTATTCAGTTCTGGTAGATAATTCAGGCATGTTACACAAATGTTATCTAGTTAGTTCCTGTAAACCATGTTTCTGTTATCAAACTGAAATCTGCAGTAATTCCCTTATTTCATTTACACTTGCCATTCAGTGTGGCTGGACTGTTGGGCACTTTGCAGTGCTACGCTGTCTCTTAAAGTAGCACTGGGACAGTTAACACATCGCATGAATTTTAAAACTTTGATTGGGTCTCCAGTCATAACCACTTGAATCTCAACATGGATTCTGTAAATTCATCAACCAGACTTAACTTTCTTGAAGTGAAAGTTCTTGAATTCCTATTGAACACACAGCTATGTGGTTATGATCAGAGACTGCTGTAAAACTGTGTTGTCCATAATGTGGAAGTGAAAGGAAAACTAAAAGGTGTACATTTTGATGACAAATCGGTACAAGAACAAAATAGCCATAAGAAATTTACGATGAACAGCTGTGTAAAAGGTTCATGTCAGTCTAGAAAATGGAGAATTTTACAAGAAGGCAGTGCTTTTCTGCAATAGAAAACAGTTTGTTAGCAAAATTAACATGTCTGATACATGCGGGGTTTCATTCTAACATTAACTTGTTTTCAGATGGGTTTTACTGAATTTGGAAATATTTCCTTATGGCCTTCTTGCACTAAATGTCTGCCAGTGATTCTTTGATTTATGCAGTTTTGGTCAACATTCTCCTCTTAGCATTGCTTTCTGTTTGCTTTGACATTACCAACATGTGAGCATTTTAAAAATGGTACATTGCATTCTGTGAAGTTCCTTTTTACTGATAAAAAAATTTGATAATCTTTCAGACAAACGCTCTAAATGGGAAAGATGAAAGAATATGACGAGAAGAAAGAAACTTGTGGGACGATATGTCTGAAGTACTTGTTGTTTACGTTCAACTTTTTCTTCTGGGTAAGAATGAACTTCTGGAATTAATGCAGATCATTTAATGCATTGTGCTGCTTTGTTATGCACAGTGTATGGTACAGATGCATTTGTCACTGGCATTGGGTTACTATAACCATTTCATTTTTGTGCTGATAGTGCATTCACAAGACTAGCTTTTCCAAAATAGGACTCTGCTTCATTCTGGCCTAGTTGGATATACCTTCTGGGCAGCAGCTTGTAATTTGTCCTGGTAGAATAAAGCATAGTTGGACATACAGATTGAGTATCCTGGGATTAGCCCTCTCGCTAATTCTCTTTGCAGAGCGCTTGGTCGGTAAACCCCAAGGAGAAGTGTATGTAAGGAATTGCCTAATGTAAGCAGAAATGTAAAGATGCATGTGAGCAGTTTTATCAAGCTGCCTGAAGAGAGGGTCATGTAGCGTGATGGACACTGTGCATGCTTAGGTGCGACTCTGTACTTAATTTTGAAATGTTACCTGTGTGGAAGTACAGAACTGCTTTCCTCCATGCAGTTCTTGGAGACTCCCATCCTGAGTTCTGGGATGATCAGACTTTTGTCAGACGTTATGTGGAGGAAAATAAAAACTTACTGTAGACATTTTCAAGCAAAGCAAGTAGGGGAGGTTAATTTGGAAATATTCAAGGCCTGTAGTTATTTAGATCATTATAGTGCCATCCAGAAAAAGTGCATACAACAAAATCCCTATCTGGAAGTAAAAGGTTGCCACTTGAGACCTGCCAGTTCAAGCTCTTAAGTGCTGATGCAGCAAAGTAAATTGAAAGCCACTTTCATTACTGGTAATATTTGCCCTTACCTACACTGTTATGCAATAGTAGAGTAGAAATGAGTTTTGGTGGATGTGGTGGTGCCCCCCCACTATGCTGCAGGGGGAATGCTGCCCTCCTAAAAAATAGATCAGGATTCCCTTGGAAGTGACCCTTGAGTTTTCAGTGGCATGGGTGCTCTGAAAGTTCTTTTTGCAGATTGTTTCCACACTGAGTGGTGCTTTTGTGGTACAAATTTGACAGTTTAGATAGAAAGTTAAAAAGAATGATAGAATTCAAGGGTGCTTAGGATAGACTTAAAATAGTTCTAGAGAGTGATAATCCGTGTAGGTTGTTTTATTTAATGAGGATCAGGGATTGATTTCAGTAAGCATTTAAGTGCACAAACTGGGTGTGTCAACAGGTTCTCCTCTCCTCCACAGCTAGTACATGTCCTGTCCCTTCTGTGCGCTCTTTCACTGTGTTGAATTTGCTGAGAAAATGGAACATTCAGATGAGTGCATGTGTCAGCAAACTGACAGCAGCTTTATATGCCAAGTTTCCTATTATGCTAGCAATTTTATTGATCAAGACCTGTTATTGTACTTGTATAATTGACTAGAACAGCACACATCCTTTTAAGGTGGCATCATTAGCAAGACAGAACTGTAAAGGAGGTAACATGAGTAGTTAACAGTTTGCATTCTAATGCTAGGTGCTTGTCAGTAAAACTTAAGCAGTTTATACTAATGTATACATGTAACCTGAAGGGTCAGATATAAAACTAATAGAAATATTGAAATATCTGGGTGGGGTGATTTAAAAGAATTACTTGCACAGCATGGAAAAGTCAGAATGCTATCCCAGTCTTCAGAAATTGACACATTGTCCAAGAATGGCACACAGGGATACACTACAAAAATACTGATAACATTCTGCCTAGCAAACTAGGAAGTGCCAATTCTTTGCTGACAAGATGAGTCAATTTTGCACACAATATGGTCAGTAATTCTTTCGGCACTGGAATTACATTTTTTATCTGCTACAATATTAAAACCTGAAAAATGTTCAAAAATTGGATTGTACTTCAGTAACCATTTTTAATTGCATATGTACAGTAGCATTTAATACTGGTAGAGTACCATCCGTCTACACTACTGTTGTGAACCAGGCAACCTCCATTCATTTGGTGGCTTGGTTATTGGATGAGTCAGCTGAGGGAGGAGAGGAATGATTATGCACATTTTCTTTCTGGGAGTGGCAGTGGGAGAGTCTTTGGGATGTGCATCCTGTCACGAAGTCCGTGATGGAAACCTGAAACCTCATCCACTTACAAGGAGGCAGAGCTGTTAAGTGTTTGGTTTACACTGGGAATGTAGTAACCAATCCATGTTTATGCTATAAGCACTTAATGAGGCATGTGCAAGACAAGCTAAGGACTACATCTAAAGTATCTGATGACTGCCTATGCACTTTCCATACTACAAATGACATTTGCCCTAGTAAGGGAAAAATGGGCTCTCTCTCGGGGCAGTAGGAACAGATAGGCTGAAAATGTAATGGAAAAACATGATGTTTAAGTTGTCAGTCTCGCCTTCATTCTTGCTGGATGGGTTCGGAGCCGATCCTCGGCTCCAACTCGGCCAATACTAAAGCTCGAGAGCTATTTTTACCGGCTCGAGGCTCCCCTATATCCCACAATGCTAGGCGGTAAATACCCAGATCTTATTTGCTGCTTTAGCTGCGAGGTGCTGGTTTCTACCGGCTCTGCAGGTTAGTGACTTTTTATAGTAGTTAAACTTTAAAATCCCCTTATTTTTCTTAGGATAGTTTCTCACAACAGTTTATTTAGTTATCTATCCTTAGTTTCATTCAGGTTCCCCTAATTGTTTTTCCCGTTTATCCCCTGTTAATTTCCTTAGGCCTTCGGACCCTCCTCACTTCCCCTTAGTCATACCTTATTGTGTGAGTGATTGGCTTATTTTTCCCCTTTCTTTAAAGGTGTGTCTGTGTGTGTCTGTGTTTTACAGCACTTTAGGATGTCTAAAGACTCCAAGGTCTCAGGCTTCAATAAGTGTGACTCGTGCTGTCAGAAAATGTCTCTGACAGATGGTCACACTTCTTATGTATATTGCCTGGGACCTTTGCACCTGCAGGACTCTTGTTCTGTCTGCCACGCTTTCAGTCCAAGAGTCCTGCAGGAACGCAAAAATAAACTTATACTTCGAGGCTTATTAAAGCCTGAAGGCTCCCTGACCCAGACCGCGTCAGGAAAACCTTCCAAGCCTTCCAAGGCGTCGGCTCCAGCTTCGGAGCTGTCCGCTGGTGGCTCTAAGGCTGCTTCGACATCGACTCTTGTCTGGAGCCGATATTTCGAACAGTAAAACTGTTACCTCGGCTCCGGCTGGAGCCAAGAGGTCTGGGACTCGGACAGCTCCGATAGTTTTGTCAGAGCCATCTACTAGGAAGAGGTCGAGATCCCCATCCATTGGCTCTATCCACTTGGCCCCAGGATCTCCACTCTTATCAGAGAGGAGCCATAGGCCCCACTCCTCTCTGTCCTCCAGACTGTCAGACCACGACTTAGAGAGGGTGGTGAGCAGACTTCTCAAGTCCCAGGCACTGGCCCAAATACTGCATAGCCCTACCCAACGGGCAGTGGCTATACCCATCCCTTCCTCAGTTCCTCCTCCAATTCCCATGAGTTCGGAGCCGGAGCTTCTGGGAGCCGTGACTGTCGGTGCGTCTGAGCCGATACTTCCACTTTCGGCTCCGTCGTCTGCTCCGATCTCCTCCTTGGAGGGATCTGGACACCGGGCTTCCCTCTTTGGCTCCGAGGGGGCGAGTGGCATCGGACCCTTGTCCGAGCCCGTTCTCCCTCTTGGAGCTTCGGCGCTGGTGAGCTCGGCCCCAACATCGGCCTCAGAGCCATCCCTTTCAGTGCCGGGAGGAGTCCTTGTCTCTTCGGAACGGGGATCTTCGGGCCCGCCTGATTGGGGCACCTTCGAGGTCATGCAGAGCGTGCTAGACCCGGTGTCTGCTCCACAGTGGGCTCTCTCAGCTCCTCCCTCTACAGTGCCTGCGATGGTCTCTACCCACCCTCTCGTCCCAGACCGTAGAGAGCCAACGTCTCAAGTTTCCCACTAGGAATATCCTCCTCTTCCGAGGCTTCTCCTAATCGTTTAGGTGAACCCCCTCAGAAGAAACAATGCAAGAGGAAGCATATTGACTCCCCTGAGTCTATCACCTCGGATACCAACTTGGATGAGTCGGAAGGGTCCCCACGGTCCTCCTCTAAGGATGTCTCCTTCTCAGACATCCTTGAGATCCTTAGATAGAGGGGGAACTGGTCCACCCTTAACCCTTCAGAGGACGAGTCTGTCTACCTTGAGGCTTTTGGCTCTCGCCCTTCCACCTCCTGGGTATCTCCTCCCTTTGACCCCCTCAGGGAAGTGGTGGCAAGGAAGGCGTGGACAGCCCCTGATACGGTGGAACCTACCCCACGAAGGCCGTCCAAGTTTATTACAGCTCCCAAGGACAAAGAATTCTTATCCAAGGGCGTCTCTGTTGATGCTATGTTGGTGGCCGCAGCCACTAAGAAGGAATTGGCCGATCCTTCGGTACCTATCCATCCTCCTAATAAGGAATCTAGGACTATGGATAGGTACGGTAAGTGGATGTTCTCCTCCGCGACCTTTGCTATGCGTTCGCTGAACTACTTGTGTTACTTCACCCGTCTTCAGAGAGAGATGCTCAAGGAAATGGGTGATGCTTTGCAGGATCCAACAACTGAAGGGTTTCAAGACAAAATGAACTCCCAGTTGGCAACCCTGAATTCAATCGTCAACTCCTCCATGCGGCTTCTTTCCTATGCGGCCGATGGGGTGAGTAGGGCCGCTGGCACAGGTGTAGCTTTGCGACGTCACGCCTGGATGCGGCTTTGTAACTTTGCGGACCCTTTCAAGGCGTCCTTCACCAATTCCCCTTTTGATGGTACAGCATTGTTTGGACCTCAGGTGAAGGACACGTTGACTAGGTGCGAACAGGACACGTTGACTAGGTGCGAACAGGATGGCAAGACTCTCTGCCGTGGGAGTCCAGTTTTCTACCCCTTCTAGACCGTATCCCAAGGGTCAGAAGGGGGGGGGGATGTGGTTCCGCAAATCACAGGGAGTCTCGCCTGATGCATGGAGTCCGTTCCTCTCTAGAGGCAGAGGGGGGAACAAAAATAGACGCCGCCTTAGGGGCGGGGGGGGTCCGCAAAATCAAGGTAGCAGAGAGACTCTCTCTGACAAACCTTTTCAGCATCCCTGAGAAGCTGCCCGACTGTCCACCTTCGGAGGCAGTCGGGGGAAGATTATCACTGTATCCAGAAGCCTGGCTTTCTCTCACTCAAGACAAATGGGTACAGTCGATTATATCCGAGGGTTACAAAATTCCCTTTGTCCACACCCCATCTCAACCAAAAGGGCCCCTTCCAGATGTTCCACCCGGTCTAAGGGAACAAGCAGCGCTAGAAATGTCAAAGCTGCTGTCAAAAAGAGCTATCCAGCCAGTCCCGGCAGACCAGCAAGGATCCGGAATCTACTCCAAATTCTTTTTGGTTCCAAAAAAGACAGGGAACTGGAGACCAATATTGGATCTCAGCAGACTAAACAAGTCTGTAAACAAAACAAAATTCCGGATGGTCACGCTTCAGTCCATTCTACCCTTCTTGGGTCAGGACAATTGGATGTGCTCAATAGACCTTCAGGATGCGTACCATCATATCAAGATGCACAGACGCTCCAGAAGGTTCCTCCACTTCCGGCTGGGAGCCAGTCACTATCAGTTCAGAGCCCTGCCCTTTGGTCTCACTACAGCCCCCCAAGTGTTCACCAAATGCATGGCAGTGGTCACGGCTCATCTGAGACGACAAGGATTCCAGGTGTTTCCATATTTAGACTGGCTCCGTACCGCTACCACCAGGCATCAACTTCTCATATCCAGAGACTACACCATTCATACTTGTCAAGCTCTATTCATTTCCATAAATTTCGAAAATTCTGCCTTGTTGCCTTGTCAGGCTATTACCTTTATAGGCGCCACCTTAGACACAGTTCATCTTTCCGTGAAACTAACAGAGCAAAGAGTATGAGATATCCGCAAACATGTTCACATTCTTCTTCAATGCGACAGGATCAAAGCCAGGTTTGTCTTGAAGGTTTTAGGTCTGATGGCAGCTGCCGTTACACTTCTTCCCCTAGCCCGCTTTCACATGCGGATCCTCCAGTGGATGCTGTTTTCTCAGTGGTCCTTCCAACAGCTCCCAATGTCTCACAGTATTCTGCTGACCCAATCATGCAAGAAGCATCTATCTTGGTGGATGACCTCCCCTCAAGTTCTTCGGGGCAGATCATTCGTCCCCCCCCCCCCCGGTTGCCGCGGTGACAACGGACTCCTCCCTGATTTGGGGGGGGAGCATTGTCAGGGCAGGATGGTCCAGGGCACATGGCAACCTTTCGAAATCCATTTGCACATAAATGTCCTGGAGATGAGAGCAGTACTTTTAGCGTTGCAAGCCCGTCAGCACTCTCTTCCCACCGGGACTATTGCAATTCAGACAGACAATATGTCTGTAGTATGGTACATCAACAAACAGGGCGGAACCAAGTCTTATCCCTTATGTCGAGAGGCACTCAGACTTTGGCAGTGGGCAATCTCATCTCAGCGGTTTCTGATAGCAACGCACATCCCGGGAAGTCCATCGTGATAGCGGACAAGTTGAGCAGGGCCATACTCATACCACACGAGTGGTCTCTCAAGCAGTCAGTGCTGGAAGAAATTTTTCAGAAATGGGGCCGACCTTGCTGCGATCTTTTTGCTACTCCCCAAAACAGCAAGTGTCACGATTTCTTCACTCTATTTCCCCTACCAGGTCAACCCGCCAGGGATGCTCTAGTCCACGATTGGCCCCGGGGACTTCTGTATGCCTTTTCCCCCCTTTCCACTGTTCTCTCAAGTAATTCAGAAAGCTACTGCATTGAGAGTCGACATGATCCTCATTGCCCCTTACTGGCCTCGTCAGATATGGTTTCCATTCCTTCACCGGTTTCTGTTGGAGCAGCCTTGGCATCTGGATCCAGTGCCAGATCTTTTGACCCATCAATCGGGTCAGCTGCACCACTCCCTCCCATCTCTCAACCTCACAGCTTGGTTGCTCCACTTCCTACCCTAGCCAGGCTTCCTTTAATTTCCCATTCGGTCCGTAACATCCTTATAGCCTCCCACAAGTCTTCTACAAGAAGGATTTACAATAGCAAGTGGAAACGTTTTTCCTTCTGGGCAGCAACTAATAACATAGACCCTTTCACTGCACCTATCCAGTCTATACTATTCTTCCTGGCAGAGCTTTTTCACTCAGGTTCTTCTTGGTCTACTATTAGAGTCCAATTGGCGGCTATATCTAATTTCCATGTAGGCTTTTCAGATTCCAGCATCATGTCCCACAAACTTTGCAAAGCCTTTCTAAAAGGTATCTTTTTGCTCAAGCCCCCAATTAGAGACCCCCCACCTCAGTGGGACTTAAATTTGGTTCTAGCCTCCTTGATTCTCCCCCCTTCAAACTGGCCGCTTCCTGCTCTCTGAAATTGCTTTCATGGAAAACCCTTTTTTCTAGTAGCCATAACATCAGCTAGATGGGTATCTGAACTTCATGCTCTTTGCAGTCGTCCTCCATACTTAGTTTTCCACAAAGACAGGGTGTCCCTTCAGACCAATCCTTCCTTTTTACCCAAGGTTTCTTCTGAGGCGAATCTGAATCAGACAATCTACCTTCCAGTTTTCTTCCCTAATTATTCCAACAAGGCAGAACAAAAGTTACATTTCCTAGATGTTCATTGCCAGCTTCGTTATTATTTGGATAGGACAAAACAGTTTAGGAAGTCTACCAGCTATTCCTATCTTATGCGGAAGGCAAGATGGGCCTTCCAGTTTCCAAAGTGTCCCTTTCGAGATGGCTGGCCTCTGTAATTTCCTTCATTTATGAACTCAGACACCAAAAGCTACCATCACGATCTAGAGCTCATTCAACCAGGGCGTTAGCTATGTCTGTAGCATTTCAAGACAGACTGCCCATAGATTCCATCTGTCAAGCAGCTACATGGGCTTCTCCTCATACCTTTATCTCACATTATAAATTGGATATGGCCTTCAGAAACCGGGCTAACTTTGGTTCCACCGTACTCAAGAGTCTATTCCGATGAGCCACCCAGGATAAGGGTGCTAGGGATGCGGTCCCATCTAGCAAGAATGAAGGCGAGATTGACAACTTAACATTTAGAAGTTATGTACCTACCATAATGTTCCGTGTTAGTTGTCTTCTTCTCGCCTTCTTTCTTGCATCCCACCCTCCATCCCCCTAGCCTGGACAGACCGAGATGATCCTTAGGATCTTTTATCTTCCACAGCGTCAACCACCTCTATTGCCCGTTTGATAGTTCTACAGGTAGTTTCTACAGAGGTGGATTTCTTTTTTCTCTGTCTCTAGGAGACCAGCACTGCTGTACTTTCAGCTATCAAACGAGATCTGGGTATTTACCGCCTAGCATTATGGGATATAGGGGAGCCTCGAGCCGGTAAAAATAGCTCTTGAGCTTTAGTATTGGCCGAGTCGGAGCCGAGGATCGGCTCCGAACCCATCCAGCAAGAAAGAAGGCGAGAAGAAGACAACTAACATGGAACGTTATGGTAGGTACATAGCTTCTCATTAATGCTGTTGTGTAAATAAGCCCACTGTTCAGATGATATACCATAGTTCAGTGTTACTGTTTTACCAAAGTATACTTTGTAAAACTAAAATGATTTTTTAACCTTTTAAGATTTATAGCTATTTTTAGTGTAATAACTAATGCTTCCATTGTCCTTATGGTATACTCCATAAGTAAAATTAATTAGCCTTGCATCATATTGGAACTCTTGCTCTTTTGTCATTTGGTGTTTACATATTTGCTTTCTTGTAGCTTGCAGGAGGTGTAGTAATGGCGGTGGGAATATGGACCCTCGTTGAGAAGAGTGACTACATCAGCCTGCTTCCCTCAAGCACTTACGCAGCGACAGCATACATCTTGGTCATTGCTGGTGTAATTGTCATGATTACTGGACTCCTCGGTTGCTGTGCCACCTTCAAGGAGAGGCGTAATCTGCTCAGAATAGTAAGTTACTTAAAAAGAAATATTGATGTGATTTATTCAGTGTAATTAATTGGCCTTTGCTTGATGCAAAGAAAGAATCCAGTTTTGTGGATGTCATACTGTCTTTTTTTTTTTGTGTGTTTTAGTGTCCTAAATTGTCTTACTGGGACAGGAAGCTTTTAAAGTATTCTGAGCATGCTACTGTGATTTAATCTTTACTCATGGTGATAATCATGTCTATGAAGTGTCACAGTGCAGCTTTATGGTCAGACAAGTGTTCTTCAGAGACGGCCTAAGGTAACAGACATAGGTCTAAATGGAGATGTCTTAGTAGTGGCAGGGTTTAAGTCAGTTGCATCATAATAGGATCGGAGCTAAAACATTTCTTAAAATTTTGTTTCTACTAATCTTCCAACATCTTTGCTGTACAGATGTGAAAGATGCTCTGTTGCTGTTGTAGTATTTAGCCAGATTCTTCATAAAAAAAATCCGGTATGTGGTTATGAATTTGCTTTATTATGCGGTCATGTATGTATCAAGGAGTGATATTGAGATAATGAGCATTACTTCTGTCTGAGAAATTTCAGCATCTGAGAGACTGTATTAAAAGCAGGCAAGGGGCTATTGGCTAATGCACTGATATGCTTTCTTCCTAAACACTGGATCCCCTCTTTGAAACCAGTGCATGCTAAGCTGGAAATATTGCATTGCCTATTAAATTTTCCTGTTGAATGTAATGGGGCATTAAGAGTTTTTGTCCTAAGGAATATCTGAAAAAAATGCTTGTTGCTGCGTATCCATTTTCTTTCTTATTTCATCGTTTTTTAACCATGGAAGAGCACTGATTCGCTTGGACAGTTTTCATACTACGCATGAGAGTACACAATTGCTTAGAAATTAAGTCTTTTATAGTTTTCTGCTTGTGCTATGTATAGGAGCCTTAACTGTGTTGCTCTGAAATACCCCTTTAACATGGGTAATCCCAATTTGCACTGTTCTGTTGGAAGAATAAGCTTATCTCTCTTGAGTCTTTGAGGCCTTCCCCTCCAGATAAAATCATTCACTCTTTATTAATTGCTATCCACAACTTCTCCTCTTGTTAATAACAATATGCCTGACCCGTGTACAAGACTAAAGGGACAAAAAACATTTTAACTGCTTGCATCTTACGGTCAATATTCATGTAACAGAGCCTCCATTTTCTCAGTTTTTGTATCGTCATCTGTTTAGTCTCTTCCCATATCCTTAGTTGCCACGCTGGTATCATTTTTTAATCCATACTCCTAAATACTTTATTTTATCATGTCCCCATAAGTAGGGATATTGCTGAACCAATTCCTATATGGGTATGTAATTTATTGCTATTGCTTTTGTTTTAGCTTCATTAATTTTGTATCCTGAAAACGTTTGAAACTGTCAATATGTTCCACAGCACTGTAATGCCCCTTTCTGGCTTTGTCAGCTGTAAAATAATGTCATCTGCAAGTAGAGCCAGTTTTTCTTGACTACCATACGAATTATATCCTTGAATTTCTGAGTCCCTTATTTTGTTTGCTAATGGTTCTAAATGTAATGCAAATAACAAGAAGAGAGGACTCTGATTTATCATCTTTGATAATTTCTCATTAGGGAGAGCCAGTTTCGTATGCTTGTTGTTCAGGTAGCCATCATGGATTCTTTTCCTGTTAAAGCTACAAGTCCACCTCTTGGTGGCTAATGCAAGTGCTTGAATGACATTGAGGGGTATATTATTTCCTCTCCTCTGCATCCTAATTGAGGCTGATGTCAGCTTGGTAGGTCAATCCCCATGCCCCCAGTTACAGGATTTTGACTCCAAGCCTCTGCCTGCATGTATCGAAATAGTTGCTGTCACACCAGAGCTTCCTTGCAGGGTAGGCAGGCTGGCATTTGATGCTTCCTTTTGTCCACCTCTGCCCAGTTTTCTAGTGCCCAAGTCACTAGTTAAACTTGGGTCATCCAGGGCATTGTCAGGGCTTTATTCTTCTACTTCCCAGCCTGGATCTGTATATAGAAAACGTATCTAAAAAAAACCTGATAGAATGATGGTCGTGTGTATGTGTGTGTATGTGTATATATCTATATCTATATCTATATCTATATATATATATATATATATATATATATATATATATATATATATATAAAACTTTAGTTTTCTTCTGGTGAAGCCATTCTTTTGTTGATTTGGATGCATGTTTGAAGTCATTGTCGTGACTGGCATTTGGAACTGTTCAGAATTCCCTCCACCTTAACTAAATTCCCAGTTCAGCTGAAGAAAAGCAACCCCAATACGAGATACTGCCACCACCATACTTCACCATGGGGATGGTATTTTTGGTGATGCGAAGTGTTTTTTGCGCCAAATGTACCTTTTGGAATTGTGGCCAAAAAGTTCAGCTTTGGTCTCATCGGACCATAACACATTTTCCCACATGCTTTTGGGAGACACTGTATTTTGCAAATTTTAGCCGGGCCTGGATGTTTCAATGTGTAAGAAAAGACTTCTGTCTTGCAACCCTACCCCATAGTCCAGATATATGGAGAATAGGGAGATTGTTGTCACATATAGTACACAACCAGTACTTGCTCATTGTTGCTGTAGGTCTCTTGGCAGCCTTCCTGGCCAGTTTTTGTCTTTTCATCAATTTTGGAGGGACATCCAGTTCTTTGCAAAGTCACAGTTGTCCCATATTTTCTCCACTTTTGATGACTCTCTTCACTGTGTTCCAAGGTATATCCAATGCTGTGGAAATTTTTTTGTACCCTTCTCCTGACTGATACCTTTCAGCAATGAGATTCCTTTGATGCTTTGTAAGCTCTCTGCGAACCATGGCTTTTGCTGTGGCAGGCAACTGAGTAAATGTCAGGAAAATCCTACTAGGACAGCTGAACTTTATTTGGGGTTAATCAGAGTCTCTCTAATTGATGGCAGATGTGTACCCAAGAAGACTGTATGTTGTAATTAAATCAAAAGGCGCTTCATTTAAATATTAGTTTAAGGGTGTGCACACTTAGGCAACCAGCTTATTGTACGTTTTTTATTTTTTTTATATTTTTCCCCTAACAGGTTTGTTTGTTTTTCAATTGAATTGTACACGTTCTAGGTCACATTAAAGGTGGGAAAAGATTTGAAATTATTTATGTTCTCATTTTTTTAAATCACAAAACCTGGCATTTTAACAGGGGTGAGTACACTTTTTATGTACACTTATATTTCTTGTCCATCTACTGCAAATAAATCCATCTTCTACTTGATGTTTGCATTGTAGAGGACCAGGCTGCTACCTCCACCTAGGATAAGCGAGTCAGTATAGAACACTCGCTCAGAGCCTCACTCAACAGCTTTCTAGCACCTAGGTTACTACTACTGTGTGAGAGTGCCACAGGACTGCATGTTTTATTTCCTTTTTCAGCCTGCTTTTTTTTTTTAAATAGATTAGAGAAACTGAGATTCTGTAGAAAGTGTGTGTCTTAGCAGTGCTGATTACTAATAGATTCCATCTGTCATTCCATTCTACATTGACAGTATTGTAATATATGTGGCTACAATGATAGCTTGCTTTTTTTAATCAAGTGAATGAATGCTCTGTAGCTTTAAAAACAAAGGCCCTTTGTATGCAATAATTTTTAAATAACACATTAAGAACCTCCAGCTTCAGTGTTTAGTTGCAAAAAACAAGGCTTAATTGTTATCTGAGAACATATGCCTGAGACAGTTGCTTGTTCCATCTTACATGACTTTGTGAAATGTGTAAATAGAGATATTTATGTCCCATAGTTGTGGGCAACAAGCATATTGTTTCCTACTGTTTACTAGTGCCAGGCAGGCCATGGGTAGAGGGAGTTAAAAGCCTTTATTGAAGTATAAAGCAAGTGTATTAGCTGGAAAATAAATTCTGGTGAACTTTTTCAGATTTTATTTAAAATGCATAAAGCTGTTTAGAAGTTATTAGAACACTTCTGTTTCTAGTTGTGTTTATCAACCACTTACTGACATGTACACAAAGAGGGCTTGGGATGTTTTAGGAGGGTATTCGTTTTCTACCTGGTAGTCTTTTTGTCTTGAATCGCATCATTCTAATGCATTTGTAACAAGAATGGGTAAGAATATATTTCTTGAAAACCTGCAAGGAGTACCGATCATTCTATAGTCTTCACCATGTAATTCCTTAAACATCCTGTCGTGGAAGCCTGTGGGCTATACACTCATAACCCTGTAAAGAACATACCATTGTTTCTGCTGTATGGCTTCTGAAATGCCCATTTTTTTTTTACCCATTTCTTTATGGGTGTATTCAGACCAGTAATCCCCTATTAGCTGTAGACATGCCACGTTTTGGTCTCTTTCTACCCTGTCAGCACAGCTTAAGTGAATTGTTTGGCAGTACTTCAGAAACACAGCTAAAAACCATGCCAGATGTCCATAAACATTAGGTTGTCTGCAAAATATCTCAAATAACATACAAACCAAAGGGTAAACAGGTGACACAGACACAAAAATCTTAAAAACTGCAAGAAAGGCCCCGGCCTAGTTGTACAGCAAGGAAAGGGAATCATGGATGATGATTTTTGGGATAGCTGTGTTTGTTTCCCTGGTACCCACAGTTTTCTACTCGTATAGGTTTTGCTTCATAGCATAGGGTTGGCATAATGGCGAGGGTGTTCACCCCACATACATGAGGTACAGGCTTTGATTGTCACCTTGGAAGGGAAATTGGTTAGCCTTAAAATGGCCTGCAAGGGCAGTTAGCCTAGTATTTACCTGTGAATCTGTGAAATGCATGTTGAGTTGCCTATGGTGACTTTGATGGAACTTTGTAAACCTAGAACAGTAAGTCCTGCAACTTTAAATGCTGAATGATTTAAGATTAACTGAGTCAAACCAGATTCCTATACTGATCCTCTTGCAAGGAAAAGATTATCTGTAATCTTTTAAATGAACACCAGAAGTACTAGTGGATAGAATGTGTGTTATGCTTTCTACCAAAGTGCTTGGTAACATTTGTTTACGCCATGTTACTCCACTTTGAGTGTTTTCTAATATATTGCATGCAGTTTATTATGTAACAGTTGCTGATTTTTTTTTAATCTGTTTTTGCACTGATCAGCTGCTTAAATAGTGTATGCCGTAAGACTAGCGTTCTCATTGCTTTTATATGTAGCGAGTGTGACGTCACTGATAGTAGTTTGTGCAATGTCATTTTACAGTGCACAAGTGATTGATGCTTACAGTCAGAGTAATTTGGCGATTTCTGTGGTACTGACTAAAAGTGAAATTCAGTTTTGTTAAATGAGAACTTGCACATTTTAAGTAAAAGAAAAAATAAGTACATTAATTATACGATATGTTATGCAGTGTTTATTCAGGCTGGCCATTATTTTAAACATTTAGTTCTGGAACCCTTTTCCGTTGCGTCCTACAAACAGTTGGAGTATGTTACAGCTGAAAGAAACTTGGCCTTGCACATTATGAACAACCTGAAATTTAGCACCCTGATTAGTAACACAGTAAAGAATGCTGTAGTGTAATTTGATTTGAATGCTCTAATGTAATTAGATTTACTTTGAAATGCAATAGTCTGGGAAATGCTGCTTGTTTTCATACTTTCATACTAGCTATGTTAATTGGATTGCATGTTGACTGTTGTGTGCTCAGTGGTGCCATCTTACTTTTTTTTTAAAACTGCACTGGGAATTTAAGATGTGAGATATACTGTCTTAAAATGTATTTTTAATATAGGGATTATATTTTAAGTGTTGATCTGTGCCTATCGTTTCTGGTGTTCTGCGAAATGTTCATGTTTGAAACGGTCGGTACTGCAAGGCTTGCATTGCTTAGCTGAATTGAAATGAGTATTGAATTTACATTCTGTATTCATAGGTTCATAGGTTCATAGGTTTATACTAGGCTATCTGCCCTAAGGCATTTATAAGCCTAAATTATTAGGCCACCCCTTATATGAAAAAATACTGTGCCCATTAGTTTGTTGTGCCTCTGTCCAGCAGTGACCCAGAGATGATTCCCGGGGTAAACCTACGATCTCCCATCCACAGGTCTAGATTTCTCTTGAACAGAGTCAGCGAGGTGCTCTGCCTCACATGGACCGGGATTTTATTCCACAGCATAGGGAGTCTCTGAGTGATAAATCTATCCCTCCAGCACGTCCTATTTATATCCGTGCTAAGGTTTAAGTCGCTTGCTCTAGTGGTTTTGGTGGATTTGGATTTTTGAGGTGGAGCATGTCCATTAATTCGGGTTGGACATGGCCTTGTATGTCAGGCACATGTCACCTCTGAGCACTGAATAGAGCTGGAGTTTCTTCAATCTGGCAGCATATGACAGATTTTGGAGTCCTTTATCCTTTTGGTGAGGAACTTTTGGGGTCTCTCCAATTGCTGCAGATGTCGGGTGAGATACATCCCGAATGGGGCATTGTACTCGATCATTGGTCTGATAAGTGAAGAGTACAGGGAACAATGACCTCACTAGATCTGGATGTGAATCCCTTCATGATCAGGTGGGCAATGTAGAAGGTCTTTCTAACCACTTTAGCAATGTGAGTGTCAAAGAAAGGCCACTGTCAACCTGGGTCCCCAGGTCCCTGATAACCTCTTCTGTGCTTAGTGGATTGCCACCTATATGGTAGCGTTACCTTGTTTTCCCGAGGGTATGACTATACATTTTTGGCGTTTAACTTCAGGCCATGGCTCTGGCACCAGCTATCTGTTTCCGTGAGTCCCTTCTGAAGGATATCCGTGTCCGATGCACTTTCCACTATGGCCCAGTTTGCAGTCATCTGCAAACTTTGTCAGCCAAAGTCCTCCCATGTTGGCCTGTACTTCTGAGAAGTAGATGCCAAACAATAGTGGGACACCACTTGTGACCGGCTTGGAGTCTGACACAGCGCCAGCAACTCTAACCCTGTGGGTTCTGTCCTTAAGCCAGTTTGCAACCCATCTTGTGACATATGGGTTTACATTTAAGCTGGTAAGTTTTTCTACAATACCCGAGTGGGGTATTGTGTCGAAAGCTTTGCAAGGTCAAGGTAGGCTGTATGGACTGCCTTTCCCTCATCAATGGCCTTGGTGACTATTTCGAAGAAGTCGACCAAGTTCAAAAGGCATGATCTTCCCTTGACAAAGCCAAACTGGGTCGGGTCCAATGTCTGCAAGTCCCCTATATCTTTGTTTATGAGCTCCATTATGATCCTCTCCATAGCTTTGCAGACTAGACTTGTTAAGCTTATGCCACCTTTGTGGAGTGGGACCACAGTTGCCGTGTATCCTGTGGTAAGGCTGAGATTAAACAGCTGCCTTAGGTTTAATTCCTCATTTAGGGGACACCATCCGGTCCCATTGATGCTGTGTTTTAGCTTTAGAGAGAGCAGCTTTCACCTATTTGAGATGTCCGGAGGCTACACTCGGCTGGGATAGTTATCTCTCCTTTAGGGGAGAGGGGTGAAGTTTGCACTGAACCTGTCTGCCAGTATGTTGGCAATGTCTGTGGGTTCAGTGATTTTTGTATCATTTTGGACTAATTCTGAGCATATCTGTGAGTTTCCACCCAGGTTCCTAACATAGCTGAAAAAGGCCTTATGATTGTCCTTTGAATCCATGGCAATTTTTCTCTCAAAATTGGCCTTAGTTGATTTTATGAGTGCTCTTTTTACTAATAATGATCAGGGGTGACTTCCTTTTATGGATTTTGTTCTATCATGTAATAGCTTTCTCCTCTTATTGTAAAGTTTGTTAATGGCTGGGGTCCACCAGACTGGACGTTTGCCCTTTGTGGAAAGAGTCTTGGTTTTATTTGGGATTGCCTGATCCATGCAGTCCTGGAGGTGTTCATAGAAGGCATTTGTAAGGGCTTCAAGAGCTTGGGTTGTGGTTTCCTCTGACTCAGGGGCCTTGAAGGATACCACACCAGTCTTGAGTAGTGTGAAGTTTGCTTTAGAGAAGTTCTTCACTATGGTCTTTTGTTTGGGGTGATGTGGATTTCCAGTGAGATTAGTTTATGATCAGATCTCACCAATGAGGGATATACTTCGGTGTGGAGCATTTTGTCCCCATGTTTGTGACAATGAGATCTAGTATATTTTCTCCTCTCGTGGGAACAGTGACTAGCTGTTCCATGGCATTTGAATTTATGAACTCCAGGAACCGTTGGGCTAGAAAGTTAGGGCTTGAGTAATGTTCCCAGTCTATATTCGGGTAGTTGAAGTCACCCAATATGATGGTGTTTGGAGATACATTTATACCCTCCAGTGTCTTCAGGAAGGCTGTGTGGGGTTCCTGAGTTTGAGAGGGTGGCCTGTAGCATGCTACAATTTGTAGAGCAGTTTTGCCTATTGTTAGTTGCACCTGGATGGTTTCCGAAGCTTCATGCGTTGCCACCAACCTGTGGGGAGGTCACACCCTTTCCCAGTAAAGGTCTTCCTTGTAACGATTATGAACTCCAACAGAAGTTAAGCCATCAATTTTGACATCACTGCTGTGTAATCACTTTGAGTAATTTTCAAACAGATCAGTACCATTTTGTCTTTACAGGTGATATTAGAAATGTGCTAGTTTCTTAACATTTGTTTGCCATATGCTTGTAAATTAGTCATTGGACTTTTTCCTAGAAGTGCTTGTTTTTAGTTCAAATGAGTGTGTGTTATGTTACAGATAATCCCATTTTTTCCTGGGCTTCATTTGTGTTCGGATAAATGTAGTGTAAATGCATTTGCATTCAGTTTTGTAATCTAATCAGTATTGCATTGGGTCTCATGCTACATTTTCCTAAAAAAAACCTCACATTTCATAATTGAAATTTTTAAATACATCACATTTCACTCCCTTGCCCAAAATCATCTGTGTTAGTGTGTTACAATGTGTGACATAACTTCTGTGAGGTCATTATAGGGCTCATTCCTAACTTCACATTTGTAGCTAATTTTCAAACAGATCAGTACCATTTTCCGTACACACAGTGCTGACACTCAAAACATTAACAGTGCACATTTGTGAACTAACAGTGATAACAAGGAGTGCCACAAAAGAAAACTAATGTAATGTGTATTTAATTTAGTATTCTGCAGCAAAAATATATATATATTCTGGTAGAGCACCTGCTGTTTGTAATTTTCTTAAACACCTTTCACTACAGTATGGGAGGAGGTCACACCCTTTCCCAGTAAAGGTCTTCCTTGTAACGATTATGAACTCCAACAGAAGTTAAGCCATCAATTTTGACATCACTGCTGTCACCAGGAAAAAAAACATCCATCAGAATCACTTTGACACACTGAACTGACTCCTTAGTAGAATCCCTTATAATAACATCAAAGGTCAGAGGACATTCCACACAATGTTACATGAAAGCAGAGTATCACACAAAACATAAGTGGAAAACGGGAAAAATTATTTCAAACCAGGCAACAATTGTGGTGAATCAATACAAGGACCCATTACAACAGTAAAACAGTCATGAAGGAATGACATATCACTTCAAATTATGCCATAGTTAATGTTTGCTTGCTTGTTATATACTGACAATAGAGTTGTAGAGGAAGAAGTTTAGAGAATATAGGAGGTAGACAAAATGAAAGTGACGAGTATTTTGCAGAAATCTGCATTTGCATCCAATCGCCTACCCTTCTGTGAAAGAAAGATCGCAACACTTGGTGTTGGCAGGTCTTTTGTTCAGGGAGCAAGCCCCTAGTACTGAGTTTAGGTGCATGAGGATTTGTTTTGCAGACCGGGAATGCAACTCTAAAGTTATTCGGAGGAAAGGGGGCCTTTACTTTGCTAGCAGGTTGCCACTGTATGAGGGTGGGTGGCCCAGCACTGCACATAGGTATGTGGAATCCATGGTAGGGGAACCTAAGCTATCCTAGCAGGTTACACAGGACAGTGGAGAAGCCACAGCTTTGGGTACATGCCTGGGTTTTGGATTTAAATGTTGCAAATATACCCTGGTGGGTCATATACAGCCTTATTGCCCACTAAGGCAGGGTAGACAAAAGTGTCTTTTTGAGTAACTTAAGTAAGAGTAGCACAGTGACATGGTGGGTTGTTTGAGAGAATAGCTTCACTGATCACAAATTTCTTTATCCTATCCTAGTAGAAAGGAAGGAAGCTATTGCCAAAAAGGACACAGCCTCCTGCATAAGTCAAACAGGAGCACTGTTTGCCTGAGCAGTCCACTCTGGTTAGGGTCTCGGGGAAACCTTTTCATGTGCCTTTGCCAAAGTCTTTTCTTGGCTGGGGTGTGTTAAGATAACAAGTGGACAGCTGTGTTTAGAGACATTCCTGCTGATGTCCTAATATGGAACGTCTTTGACACCTTGTGTGCATGCTGTTAAATGCAAGCCACGAATGCATGCTAACTCGTGAGGAAGGCAGTCGGCAGAAGAGCCAGCTGGAACCCATAACTCCATCTGGGGCTTGTAATGTGGCTACCTTAGGGGAGCTGGTCAGTAGCCGTGACCTTGGGTGAGCCACAGCAAGGGAAAGGTATGAGGTAAGTGACAGTAGTCAGGCTAGAACTTGGGGGCACCAGTGGCAGTTGGTGTCTGACTTCTTTTGGAAGGGGATCTTGGAGGGTCGCCAAAGAAGAGTTAGGGTTTGCTCAGATCAAAGATCCTACTGTACAAGACCTGTGGGATGTAGCTTAGGAGGCTCCAGATAATGGAGATCAGAGGGAATCCATATACTGGAACAAAAGATTGGTATACAGGGCATGGGCCAGTGAAGTATGGCTCAAAGGAAAAGTAATACAGCATTTGTTACTGGTATCCAGGGCCTAAGGAATGGTACTTCTGGACATAGACCATGATATTCTTTACAGAGGCATATAGCATACTAAAAGATGGTTTATGCAAAACTTTTAATGGTCTGGGATTTCAAAGGGTGCAACAAGGTATTGCAAGGCCAATGACAATGCCAGTTCAGTTTTGCCTGAGTCTCTTAGGGGAACAACTTCAGTGGGTGGCTATAGATATTTAATAGGCCTTTGAGTACCCCCAAATTCACCAAGTAAGAAATGTATCCTGTTATGTGACTGAGTACCCAGAAGTGGTGTCTGATTTTTACTGAAGCAGAATAGATAAATGGTTTTAGACATTTTCAGTGGTAGGTTTTCCCAAGGAAAATGCTGATAGAAGTGCCAAGTTTTGCCAGACCTGCTGACTTGTTTGTATAAGTCCTGAGGTGTAAAGCCCCTAAAGATTACCGCTACCATTCGCAGACATAAGGTCTGGTGGAGATGTTTATTTCTACACTGAGTAGCATGTTGTAACTATAACCCAGCTACATCCTGGAACCAACTCCCCTTGGAAATAAAATCCCTCCAGCATAGCAAAAGTTTCAAATTGGCCACAAGGAAATACCCAAAAGCAAAGTGGTCTTGCCACTGTAGCCAACCACCCTAAAACCACCATTCTTTCACCTATTTCACCACCTCACTCTTAATGTATCTCTAACATTATTCCCCTGCCTCTTCTGCCTCTTCCCTTCCCATCTCCAACCACTCTTAATTCTTAGTCTCAAAACAACCTACCGGTCTAGTCTGTCTCCTATACTCTACCTCCCCTACATCTCCTACTAGCCATTCTTACTTTCCTTTCTTGTTTCCAAACTCCTATACAACTAGATCCTACCCACTTTAAATAAGCATCTGCCTAACTATTAACTCATTTTGCTCTAAGCAGCTTAAATAATATTGCAACTAGTCACATTTTCTTCTGCTAATTGTTTAAAACCTTGTAACAACTCATATACGTGTCTGCCAATTTTTAATACTCTGTATAATTGAATTGCTTGAGGAGCTTTTTTTCTCTCCAGGTCTCTCCTTATACGATCCTATAGCTGATTATTAAATTTTAGTAACATAGTGGTAACAAATTGTTTTCTAGTCCAAAGGAGCTTTTCTCCCCGGGTCTTAGCTGAAAATGAGGCAAAAGCTCAGCCAGACTAACCCGGTTAACAAATGTAAAATAAATTTGCAGATCAGTTCGAGGTAGTGGGATAAGTATCTGCCTCATGGTTTTGCATGTAGGGAGGTGCCTCAGGGATCCACACACAGGCTTTTCACACTCTGAGCTATTGTATAGTCACAGGATGAGAGGACCGCCTGGATTAAATTTGTGATGTGTGGTAGACTGAGTACAGATTTCATAAGAAGTCTCTTGTGAGGTGTGAAGGCTGCCAACCTAACTAGATAGAATTTTGTAGGTAATTCTGTCATTTGTAAAATTTAATATAATCCACAGGCTTGGTTTGCAAATGTAAGAAAACTATATGTTAAGATTAAAACTATATGTTGTACTGAGCTTCAAAAATGTAACAATAGTGCTGGAAGAAAGCTGATACATCAAGCATTGTATGACTGAGCTCAGAGACAGGATGTCTGGGTTAGGAAATTATTTCTATTGTCTTGATTTAAGAGGTAATTACTAAGGTTTTACATGTATAATGTATTTTATTGCTGTGGCTTCCTGGCCAGGTGTAGCTTACTAAGAAATGTAAATGTGTGTTTCTGTGAGCCTGGGAAACTAAATCAGAACTGTTAAGAATGATGTAGTATAAAATGACTCGGCAGTACTGTGATATCAGTTTAAGACTTTCCCAGAGAGAGAGCATTTTGGATTTTGTCTGAACCTGAACACATCAACTCACCAGCACTCTGCCTTTGCTCTGTAAATAAGTTATTTATTTAGAACAGTGATTTCTCTTGGAGATCAATAAAAATAGTTAGCTTAGTCTAGTTGTTTTCTATATTTGTCAGACTATTCTACAGTATTATTTTAAAGCATTGTCCTGCGATTTCTGAACTTTTGATTAGCGCTGTGTTGAATTGATGAGATTTGTCTTGTTTTTATTATTTATTTTTAAACCTTTCAACTGTGGCTGTTTTGTGTAGAGAGAGTACATTGCACGTATTTGATGATACTGTCCAAGCCACTCTAATAGCTTTAGCCCTGGGTCATACTTAATATTTGGATAACAGTAATATTGCACAGTGAACTTGGTCACCCTTTGGGAAGGGCCTTATAGTAGCTGATATTAGTGGTTGGTGGCAGTGATTTCTACCTTATAGTCTGGAGAAAAGGAGCCATAGCTGGAGAAATCTGTGCCACCCTTCCTCAGGACTGTCTGTACATTTGTATATAACTCGCATCTCAAAGTGAGTGTGTCAGCTACTTGGGCAGGGACATGAAGCACTGGTTGGACAGAGGAGGGTGCTGGAGGTTTTAGCATAACCACTAGGCTGAGATCTGTACCCTATAGCTGTGCCAGTGGGGAGTCTTACTGGGGATCTCGAGAGAAAGGGAGAAACCAGCCCCATCCATACTGACTGTGATCTCTGTGTGCTCTTAAGGGAAATTGTACTTTATTGTGTGTGTGTGTACTTGTTATCCTTCCCAATGTGCATGCCCCTCACTGATGCTATTGGTGAGGATTGAGGCTCCTCAATTTCTGGGCTGGTGCACGGGTGTCACATATTGTTTGGCAGTGGTGGGATATCCAATTCAAATATCAACTCTTTGATAGCGGTGAGTTAGCCACATCACATATTAATTGGCTTATAGTGGTGTGGATAGCGAATTCCTGTAACTTGTGTACAGTGATCACTGAAGGTGTTTTTGAACTCTAAATCAGCCACACAGTGAATATTCAGAATTCAGATCACAATTGTTTTATTTCTTTTGTTAGCTTAGTTAGTCAGGGAGAACAGGCAAGCATGTCAGCAGAGGAGTACTATAACCTGACAAGGAGCCAGTTGGCTGAGATGTGCCAGGCTAAAGGACTGGTGCATGGAAACCTCACTAAAGCTGACATGATTGCAGCTTTGGTCATAGCTGCATTATATAATGGCAACCAGGACGACTATCAGACTGGCTGTGGAGATGTACAACACTCGGAGAGTGGGACAGCTCACCCTTTCTGCAGACGACTAAAAAATCTGTCTAGAGCTAAAGAGACTCGAGTTGGAGGCCAGGCTCTTGGAAACAGAAGCAGCGGAGAGACTGAGATGTCTACAGGCTGAGGAGAATGAGGAACTGCTACGCCTGGAAGCTAAGGAGAAAGAGGCAGCACGAAAAGGAGATACTGACTCCTCACCAGAATCATGAAGGTAATGGGGAAGGGAGCAACCAGGACCCCAGAAGCACAAAAGGTCAGTACATTTCTTTCACAGTTTAGTTTCATTCATATGTTTGAGAGGGAATGTAAACGGTATGATGGCCAAAGGCTCTGGGTACTGTTCCTGACCCCGTTACTCCATGGTAAAGCTGTAACTGTGCTGTCTAAATTATCTGATCGTGAATTTTTTGATTATACTACTGGTAAGAATTGTTTGCTAGAATTTAGCTAACACCTGAAGCTTATAGGAAAATGTTTTCTGAGCATAGATACAAGGCAGATGAAAGTGTGTGAATATGTTGCTGAACTAAGCACTTATTTTCATACGTGGGTGAGTGGATGTCAGGTCACCACTTTTGAAGGGTTGGCAGACCTTTTGGCGAGGGAACAAGCCTTTAGCACTTTGCCTGACGACACGAAGATCTGGTTAGCTGATAGACTATGTGCTACTTCAGATGAGTTGGGGAAGAAGGGAGACCTATACCTAGCAAGCAGGGCATCCCTGCACAGGAAAGGGACACCCAGTGTTGTTCATGGGTGTTAGAGAACCCATGGTGGGCAGCTCAGACAGCCTCAACAGAATCTGCTAGATATGGGGGAAGCCACTAGTCCAGGTACATGTCCAGGATCTAGGGTTAACTGTTTTGAATGCAACCAGTGGGGCCATGTAGCATATTAGATGTCCATGGGGCAAGGTGGGGAACAAAAGTTGGGAGAGCCAGTAAGTGGGAAAGACAAAATGCCAATAGTAGTTTGTCTTGAGACAACAGGTGTACCAAACTACTATCCTGCAGATGTCCTGATAGGGAAGGATTTTGATGAGGCAGTACAATGTGTTAATGCAGTTACACACAGGCTAGGTGATGAGCATGTGGGTCTGGTAGCCTGGGGGAGACCCAGACAAGACTGCACACTTGCAGCCAGGACTGGTGAGGTGGTTACATCAGGGAGGGAGCTACGCTGTAGCAGTGAGACTGAAGGTGAGCCACAGGTACTTGTGGGTACTGATGTTCCCTTGGACAGAGTGACTACAAGGGCAGAGCTTGAGTAGTAGTACCCAGGCTGACAGTGAGGCACCACTGTCAGAGGATGCCAGACTTCCTGTGGAGGGGAGCTGGGAAGGGTTACAGAGAGAGAGCTGAGACTGGCTCAGCTCTCGAACCCTACATTACAAGGATTGAGAGAGGTAGCTAGTGAGGCACCTGATTCTCAAGTGAAGGAGGATTCTGTGTATTAGGACAAAGAGTTACTGTATAGAGATTGGACCCCTGGGGGAGGACTAGATGATGAGAGAATACAGCAGTTGGTAGTGCCTAGAGCCTACCATCTGGCACTTCTAGCCATAGCCCATGATATTCCCTTAGCAGGTCATATGGGCATAAAAAGTACAGAGAGACTTATTATGCAGAACTTCTATTGGCCTGGAATTTCCAGAGATGTAACAGGGTACTGCAGGACCTGTGAGCAGTGCCAAAATGTAGGCAAGTCAGGAAACAAGGTGAGTGCTCCTTTGATGCCATTGCATGTGATTGAGGAGCCATTTCAGAGGGTAGCTATGGATATTGTAGAGCCTCTGAGTACCCCAAGTTCCACAGGGAAAAAGTATACCCGAGGGGTAGTAGATTGTGCCACAAGATACCCTAAGGCAGTGGCTTTGCCCTCCATTGAGGTGGAAAAGGTGGCAAGTGCTTTGTTAGAGATTTTCAGCAGGGTAGGTTTCCCAAAAGAAATACTGATTGACAGAGGTGCCAATTTCATGTCAGACCTGCTGGCTTGTCTGTGGAAGTACTTTGGGGTGAAGCACCTGAAGGCCACCATTTACCATCCCCCAGACTAATGGTCTTGAGAGGTTAAACTTTACAATCAAGTCCCTCTACGGGCATTTTCAGACCAGTTTAAGAGGGAGTGGGGCAAATATTTGCCCCATCTGTTTGCTTACAGAGAGCTTCCCCAGGAATCAACAGATTTTTCACCCTTTGAGTTGTATGGGCATAGAGTGAGGATGCCTCTAGATTTAATTTGTGATGAGTGGGAAGGTGTGTGCTTCTCACAAGGAGTCTGTTGTGGTATATGTCCTAAACCTCAGGACAAGGCTCAGGGAACTCATGGGCTTGGGCCAGGAGAAACCTGGCAGAAACCCAACAACAGAAAAAGGTCTGGTATGGCATGAATGCTCGAGCTAGAGAGTATGCTGTAGGGCAGCAGGTAATGGTTCTCATTCCTTTCAGACTCAACAAGCGACAAGCAGCTTGGGAGGGACCCTACAAGGTAGTAAGAAAGGTAAGTGATGTCAGCTACATGGTGGAACTGCTAGGCAGGATGCAGGAGCACAGATTGTACGATGTTAACATGATGAAACCTTATGATAGGGTGGCCCTTGTGCTGAGTATTTGCAGTGGATCGCAGGAGGAGTCTGAGGGAGCTCTGGCGACTAATCATCTCAGTAAGGCTCGGGACTGACACCTCAGTGGAACGGATAGCAATGTCCCAGCAGCTATCTCCTACCCAGGTTAGAGAAATCCGAGCAGTGTTACAGGAGGTTTGGGGACATGTTCACTGGGAAACCAGGGTGCACCCACCTGGTGGAGCACCAGGTGGCTACAGGACCCCAAAGGCCTATTAGGCAGGTCCCTTATAGGGTGTCTGAGGGAGTCAAACAGACTTTGAGGGAGGAGATGCAGAAAATGTTGGAACTAGGGGGTAATTCAAGAGTCCAACAGTCCCTGAGCCTCCCCAGTGGTGCTGGTGCCAAAGAAGGATGGCAGCTCCAGGTTCTGTGTGGGCTACAGGAAGTTAAATAGTCACACAGAGTCAGATGCTTACCCATTCCTTAGATGAGGTCCTAGAGCAGCTGGGTGGGGCTAAGTATGTTACCACCATTGATCTTACCAAGGGTTATTGGTAGGTGCCCTTGACTCCCAGTGCTAGAGAGAGGTTAGCCTTTGTGACTCCTTTTGGCATGTATGAGTTCGTAAAGATGCTCTTTGGGATAAAAATGCCTTGGCAACTTTCCAGAGGCTGGTAGATCATATTCTAGCAGGACGGTTTGCCTTTGCTTACTTAGATATTGCCATCTACAGCCACTCCCTGGCAAGAGCACCTTCAACATGTCAGGGAGGTGCTGGGCAGACTACAGAGGGCAGGGTTGACCATTAAGCCCAGCAAATGTCAGGTGGTTATGGCAGAGGTTTCCTACCTGGGACGTAGAGTGGGGAGTGGTAAGATTAGGTCACAACCTGCCAAAGTGGAAGCGATTCAGGCATGGCCTGCACCTGTTACCAAAAAGCAGGTGAAAGCATTCTTGGGGACAACAGGGTACTACAGAATGCTTGTCCCCAGTTTATAGTACTATAGCTGCTCCTCTCACAGACCTGTCAAGGAAAAACAGGCCAGATACATTTATGTGGACCCCAGCATGTGAGCAGGCATTCCAGAAGCTTAAAGAAGCTTTGGGAGGACCCCCTGTGTTAGCCACTCCAGAGTGCAGCAAGTAATTTGTTGTGCAGGTGCAAGGTAAGATAAACTCAGACCTAAAACTCTCAAGCAGCGTTTAAGGGTCACTTGGAAAACTTACTTGAGTTGGGGAGGGGGATATATGAAGGCTGCCAGCCTAGACAGAATTGTATAGATAACTCTCTCTCATTTGTAAATATTAATATAATCTACAGGTTTGGTTTACAAATGTAAAGAGAGCTATATGTTATGATTAAACTATATGTTGTACTGCGCTTCAGAAATATAACCACAGTGTACTCTGCTGAAAGAAAACTGATAAGTCTAGCATTGTACAACTGTTTGATTTCAAGCTCGGAGACAGGATGTTTGGACTGGGAAATTCTTTCTCGGCTTGATTTAAGAGATAATTACTAAGGTTTTACATGTATAATAATTTTTAATACTGTGGCTTTCTAGCCAGGTGCAGCTTACTAAGAAATGTAAATTTTGTGTTTTTGTGAGCCTGGGAAACTTAATCAGAACTGTTAAGAATTATGTAATCTGAAATGACTCAGCAGTACTGTGTTGTCAATTTAAGACTTTCCCAGAGAGAAAGAGAGAGAGCATTTTGGATTTTGTCTGAACCTGAACACATCAACTCACCAGAAACTCTGCCTTTGCTCTGTAAGTAAGATATTTATTTAGAACAGTGATTCTCTTTGAGATGGAAATAGCCAGATTAGTCTAGCTGTTTTCTATATTTGTCAGACTATTCTACAGTATTATTTAAAAATATTTTCCTGTGATTTCTGCACTCTTGATTAGCACTGTGTGGAATTGATGAGATTTGTCTTGTGTTTATTATTTATTAAATATTTAAGCCTTTTGGCTGTGGTTGTTTTGTGTAAAGATAATTTAAGCTCTTAGAGTACATTGCATGTATTTGGTGATGCTGTTCAAACCCCTCCAATAGCTTTAGCCCTGGGTCACACTTACTATTTGGATAACAGTAATATTGCACAGTGATATTGGTCACCCTTTGGGAAGGACCTTATAGTAGCTGGTGGAAGCAATTTCTACCTTTTTATAGTCTGGAGAGAAAGGGCATAGCTGGAGAAACCTGTGCCAGCCTTTGCCAGGAATGTCTGTGCATTTGTATATAACTCTTATCTCAAAGTGTGTGTGTGTCAGCTACTTGGGCAAGGACATGAAGCACTGGTTGGACAGAGAGGGTGCTGGAGGTTTTAGCTTAACCACTAGGCTGAGATCTGTACCCTATAGTTGTGCCAGTGGGGAGTCTTATTGGGGATCTGGAGAGAGAGGGACAAACCAGCCTCAGACTGACTGTGATCTCTGTGTGCTCTTAAGGGAAATTGTACTTTACTGTGTGTGTACTTGTTATCCTTCCCAATGTGCTTGTCCCTCATTGATGCTAGTGGTAGGGTTTGAGGCTCCTTGATTATTGGGCCAGTGCATGAGTGTCACATGAAGTACGTTCTATATATTGGAACCAGGCTTTGGGAACTTGTGCACAGGTAAAACATTACCAAAAGCTTTATGACCGGGACAGCTGTACAGTATTCTGTAAGGCAGTAGGTGATGGTACTTTCTCCTGTGAGGACACAACAAGCTGCTGACACCTTGGGAGGTTCTTTTCACGAATGTCAAAAAAAAAGTGAGTGTTGCCAGGCAGGAGGAAAAACTTTTTTTCCCCATGTTAACATGATGTTAAGCCATGTCAGAACAGAGAAGCCATGGTAGTTTGTATCTGCTATGACTTGCAAGAGGAACCTGAACAGAGATCTGGAAGTAGATGACTTCTGCATCACTGTTTTGCACTTCTTTGGATTGGATGACCTTCTCTTCAGGTTCAGGAAATCCAAGCAGTATTGCAGGAATTTGGGGACATGTTAACTTGTAGGCCAGGGTGTTCCCACATGGTGGATCACCACATATGGAGCAACAGTGCATCAAACAAGCTCATTATGGAATACCTGAAAGATTTAAGACTTTGAAAGAGGATCTAAAGGACATGCTGGTACTTTAAGTAATCCAGGAGTATACCAATCTCTGGGCCTCACTAGTGATGCTTGTGCCAAAGTAAGATGGCATCATGTCATCTTGTACAGACTACAGGAAATTGTACAGTCGTACAGGGTCATATGCTTTTGCCAAGTATCAAAGTATTAATAACTTGATCAAGGGTTAGAGGCTGGTATCCTCTACTCTCTGGACAGGGATAAGCGGGCATTTGTTCTAGTGTGTCTTGTAGTCAAGAATTCATTGCATGGGTGTTTCTAATTAAGAAGTGTGGGATGGACTTGAGTTTCCTGTGATGGAGGAGTTATGATGTCTAACAAAAATGTTTTAACTATGTTTTTTCTAGGCCAACAACAGGAGGTTGATTTCATGTGATAAAATGTTGTGGACTGGGGAAAATGTATATAACTATGGGCTGTACTAAACTAGAAAGGACTGAGAGATCTTGAAGTCGAGGTCAGTGCCTGGGGGATGGGACTGACTTCGGGGCTGTTTGTAACTATCCTAATCCCCTTGACCCATTGTAGCTGGACAGCTCTGTGCCTCGAAGCATAGTCTGACTCTTGATGTCGACCTTTTGTCTGGTTCCGCTGATCCCAATGGGTTCCCTTTGAGAGTGATTTCAGCATTTGAAACTTTTAAAAGGGTTTTGTCTAGAGCTAGATAAGAAGTCTCTCATTTTGTCACTGCTCCATTCCAATCCTTGATGACTGCTGTAGTTCCTCCTCTCTTCATCCTGACCCTCAGGGACAGTTAGCTTCCTTTGGCCTTGATAAGACTCGTGAGATGAGCTCCCCATCAGCATCTGAGTACTCCCCAGAATCTCCTACAGCAGAGGGATACAAGATGCATTCTTGCAAGAGGAGGCATCTGGACTCCTCCCCAGGAATCCCTCACTAAGGTTACTGATTTCAGATAGGGAAGGGTTACCCAAGATCCCCCCCAAGAAATAAGTTTCCTTTGGAGACTTCCTAGAATTATTGCAACGATGAGTGGAGCTGGTCTACTGAAACCCCTCCCAGGAGGAATCAGTATTTCTGGCGGCCTTCAGAGCTGGCCCATCTGTTCTCTGCCAGCTGATGAGCTTTACTGATCTGGTGTTGCAGCAGGCATAGAAGGGGATGGATGTGGTAGACCCCCTACCACAAAAATCTAGCAAGATGCTGGATTTCCCATCGGACTACCCCACTTGGAGCAAGGAGTCCAAATTGATGCCATAGTGATGGTCACAAAGTACTATCAGAGGAAATCTCTTCTGTCCATCCTTCTAACAAGGAATCTGAAACAGATTTGGAAAGTGGACTTGTGCTTCAGTGATTGTGTTTTGTGCACTGCATTGTCAAACTCGTGACCTGATTTTAGAACGCCTTGACCAAGGGACTGCTAAAAATCCTTCTAGGATCTTTAACTGATGAGTCCTGCAAGACAGTAGACTGCCAGTTGACTACCCTTCAATCCATATCCAGTTTGTCTATGCAGATGTTACCCAGTGTGGTGGGTGGCAGTTCAGAGCAGTAGGAACCAGCATTGCTGTACACCAGCATGTCTGGATGCATTTGTGCAGTATTGCAAAGAACATCAAGGCATCCTTTTTGAATACATTTTATGATGGGTCCACCCTAATTAGACCCAAAGTGAAGGAGACATTCTCTAGAAGTGAGCCAAAAATGCAAAACTCTGTATGCCCTGTGTATCCGGTTCTCCACCCCATTAAGAACAGTCTCCTGGAACCAGAATGGTGGCAGGAGGCTATGGTTACACAAGTGTCATGTCTTTGCTCATGACACTTCTAGAGATGAGAAGAGTTAGCCGTTAAAATGGCCATTGCCCTCATAACAGAGGTGGTCTGCAGAAGTGGGGGTTTTGAGGTTCTTTCACCAACAAAACCCCTTCAGTTCTCCTAAAAGGTTGCTTGACTGATGCACTCGAGGCAGTCAAGTGGGGGTCCTTTGTCTTTGCACTATCAAGCTTGGTTAGCCATCATTAATGATCCTTGGGTGCAGAGAGTCCTAACCAGAGGCTAAATATTTCCATTTGTCGCCTGACCACCAAAGTAAAAAATAAAATCTTCCTGATGTTCCACCTCCTTAGAGGAAGGCATCAGCACAAGAAATCTCAAAGCTGCTAGAGAAGAGTCATCCAGGAGATCGCACCAGACTAGCAAGGGTCTTGTGTCTACATGAGATTCTTTTTAGTGCTAAAAAAACAGACTTCAGGCCCATTCTGGACCACAGCCAACTAAACCAGTTTGTAAAACCATTCTGGATGGCCATGGTTCAGTCCATTTTGCCTCTTCTGAGGAAGGACAACTGGATGTGCTCAGTATCATAGAAAGATAGACAGGCAGTCCAGAATGTTCCTTCACTTTTGACAAGTCAGTGACTTCCAGTTTTTGAGTACTTCCCTTTGGTCAGCGCAGCTCTCCACTACCCTCACTGGGCTATTAACCAACTGTGTGACAGTGGTTGCAGCATATCTCAGACTGCAAGAGTTCCAGGTGTTCCCATACCTAGACTGGATTATAACTGCTACCTAGACTCATTCAAGCCAAGGATTCTTGGCTTGAATTAGTATATCTTTCAAGCCAGGGATTCCTTGCTGCAGCTATGCCTTCATCTAGGAATAGACTTGGAGAAGTCCAAACTGACTCCAGTTCCAATGTTGGAATTCATAGAATTCCACCTGGAGACCATTTTGCAGATGGTCAAACTTTCTGAATCCAGGAACATTTTTCTAAATCAACAAGCTTCTGACAACCTATCTCATACAAAGCTTCCAGCAAAATCCATCTTTCTTTTGAGAACAATGGCAGCTTCCATACCTCTGGTTCCTTCTAACAGATTTTACATGAGGGAGCTGCAGTGGACCCTCTCATTTTAATGGCCTATGTACTTTAGCAACCCATGCAGTTTCCAACCAGGCTCAAGAGGATCTACAGGCAGCATATTCTGCAGTGGTTAACCCCCCCCCCCCCCCCGGGTTCCACAAGGTCATCTCTTATTTCCCCACCTCCAGTGGCCTTGATTACTGTGGTTGATTCCCTTCTGGGGTGTGGGGGGTTTATTTCAAAGGGAAGACTGTCCAAGACGCATGGATATTGAGAGAGGTCCATCTTCACATCAGTATGTTGGAGATGAGAGCAGTCCTAGTATTACATGCTTTAAGGGCACCCTCTCCAGGGGCGTGATTGCAATTTAGAGAGATGTATGTTTGTGGACTGGTACATCAACAAACAAGGGGGAACCTGCCTGGATCAGTTATGCCAGGAAGTGATGAGGGTTTGGCAGTAGGCATGGTCTTCCCAACACTTTCTTGGGACAACATATTTCCTGGGGAAGTCCAGTGTTTTTGTTGAAAAGCTCCATTCTCCTACCTCATGAGTGGTCTGTCAATCCACCAGTGGCTGCTGAGATCTTCATCCTCTGGGGCCAGCCTTGCAGCAACCTTTTTGCTGCCCCAATGAACATCAAATGCAGAAGGTACTTTGTCCTGATTCCATGGGTGGGAGAGTCCCTGAGAGATGCTCTAGTCCACACTTGCTCCCTGTGCCTCCTGTATGCTTGCTTGTCATTTCTCCTCATATGTGAAGGTGACTGACATGAGACTTTGACAGTGGAATGAACAGTATTTCTTTATCCTTGACATATCAGAGTAGGTGATCATGACTTGTAGCACCCTTTCCAGCCCTGACGCCCATGGTGGTTACAAAGAGCATAGCAGTAGCTTAAGATCGAGATTGTTGCAAAAAATAAAATGCCCACCTTTCAGCTTTATATTAATGTAGACTATGCTTCTCTTTACAGCAGAAGTACAGGCAGCACTTAAAATCGGTGTTGGCCCTGCAAGAATTTCTAGTGCTAGATTATACAACAGGGCTCCCTGCCGTCTACTACTGTTTGCTGAATGTATATAGAAAAGCAGTTTAATTGTTTTCTCCCTTATCTTTATCATACACTGGTGTACATGAAAATCATAAAAATTGATAGCCATTCTTTCATGTTTTCCCCTAATTTTGAATGCAAACATCAATTTTTCAGTGTTCACTTTGCACACCTCTTATTCCATTTTGAGTGGAGTACAAGATGAATGAGTGGATTTACAGTAAGGTGCATTTTCTTGTTGATTTATTGTAGAACCCTGTTCAGCTTGTCAGCATTTCAGTCTGACTGTACAGAGTTCATATGTTTTGGAAAAGTTTGCAAGTCATCTGCAACGTAATTTTGTCCTGTGATTCGGAATATTTCTTTGCCAGGGAGTTCTGATTTAATAAATCATGCCTCATTCAGCCAATCTTTGAATATAATTCTCCCTTTGGCATGTATCTCTCCAAACGCATACAACTGGAACACCCACAGAAGTACCTTACTAAAAGGATACAAGGCCTAAACAATACATTTCGTATGGACCAACTCAAAGCCCTGTCACTATACTCTGTCCTACAAACTAAGAGGTGACCTGCATCTGGCATGCAAGGCATCGCTTGACCGAGTACTGATGGATTTACTGCACGTCAGCAAGTTGAATGGCATGAGAAATACCTCTTCTGCAATATCAACAGAACAGTTGGGAGGGACAGCTATATCTCAGACAATACTGCTGCTTTGGAACAGACTCCCCATCCACTTAAAACAAAAGTTCATCCCTGTCCATATTCAAGTGCAGTTTGGATCTGTGGATGGAAACAGAAAATGTACCCCAGGATTGCCCCGTACTACTAATGCACAAAGGCAGTTACTAAATGCTTTATCCCATGCATGTGTCCCTTCAAATTATCTACAATATGATTCCAGTTATTCTCATTAGGGTAATTTATAATTATTGACCATCGGATGGGTAGGGCCACTCTCTAACCAAATGGGATAGGGTTAATTTGATCAAAAAAAGGGAATAGGGCTAGGCTTGAAGTAGACCATAAGTGCAGTTAGCCTGGTATTAGCCTGTGAACCTATAACTCGTTCATTCCTTCATTTCCTAAATAGGCAGGAGAGCTGGCCACAATGGGTATTTTTTTTAGCAAGACACAAATCATTAAGTACTGTTGCTAAAAAGTAATTGGAGCCCATTTCATGTGGTAAACAGTGATCTGAAAAAGATCTGACAAGACCGTTGGTGCTTCCACCTTTTGATCTACAAACTGGGGAAACTATTTTAAATTCCTCCCTTTTCAAAATTCAAATTTCGAAAATGGGTGTAAGGAATTAAATGTTTTTCTGATGTCCATTAAAATGAATAACTATTTCAATGAATATTGAATTTTTCAAGTTTTTTTTTTTGTTTGAAACCCGTTTTACTTAGGGGGCAGTTGAGTGTCTCTGGTTGAAATTTGGTATGCTATGCAGAGTTATTACTGTTCTTAGCTGATTTATTATATGGTTGTGTGAAAAATGGACCAGGGTGGGCCTGCACACTAGGTGGTCTTTCCCTTTCTGTGGTTTGACTGAATTTGGAGGTAGTATATTTGGGTAATGGCAGAGAACTTGAGAGGGCTTCACACCATGCAAAAAATGCTTCATGCATCTTCAGAGTATGTTTCTCTATTGAACAAAATGCATATTTGAGCATGGACTTCTGCTTACTAGGCTTTCCTTGAATAAATTTTGATTTGTTACATAAAACTAAAGTAATGTCTTTCGGCTTTTCCCGGTTAGGGGTTGCCACATTGGAACTCCAGTCTGCTAATGATTGGCATTGGATTTTTACTGTGCCGACGTGCCAGCCCGACGCCCAGCCTTCAAAGAAGGCACACCCATTCAGACATGCACCTTACCTGCATGTCTTTAAATGTCACTTGACCGTGGGGAGAACATGCAGACTCCACACAGAAGGTGCTCCAGCCGAGAATCGAACCGGAGAACCTCTTGCTGTGAGGCGCGTGAGTAATTTGTTAATAAATGTGCATATTAATTGGGGAATTACCCCTGCCTGCAAAAATATCCATTGTAACTCAATATATAAAACTTGGAGCTTTTTTACTTCAGGAGAATGTTAATTTGGGGGCTTTGTACACCTTTTGTTAAATCTGCAGAGTACTTATTTTGAAGTCAGAAATGTCAATGTTTGTGGGCTTTAGAAAACACCAATTTCACCTTGCAGGATTTGTATTTGGTTACCCCCCCCCCTCCCATTTTTTTCTCTCAGTGCCTGGTGAATATCTGCCCTTTCCTCTTGTCAGTTAGCCCATTCATTTCCCCTTCCCTGTAGATGACATCCTAATGAGGGTGTCAGTCACGAAGGCAGCCATTTGTTTACTCTTTAACCTTCCTTACACATGCTCAGTACAGCATGTGCAGTGTGCCAAAGTGCATGTCTCTCAATTGTGCAGCTGACGTCTTCAAGACTACTGCTGTGTAGGAGCCGTCACTTCTGTATGGTCTCCACTAGAGACTGCCCAATGAGACACATGCATATGCACCCTCCACCCAAAGAGAGGTTCCCCTTTTAATGCCAAATCACTTCTCCCTTCGCTGAAGCTGTTAGATGAACTATGGTCTCCTAGGTCATAGTGAGGGTTCTATTCTTTTTCAGTGGAGCTGGCTACATTTGTTTACTTTTTGAAGCTTTAAGTTTTGGTATGTAATAGAAATGCTGGGAAACAAATTTTAGAAAATGAACTAAAGTTGAACTTTGCCCTGTGTTTTACTTCACCATTAGTTGATTTGGTTTCATTTCCAGTAGCTGGTCAGTTCTCTCCCTCTGTCTCCCCTCCCCCCATTTGTTGCATCGAAGATGGTGCAGTATTTCTGTATTCAAAGGCTGTACTGTTTGCTGTTAATTCCCTTGAAACTGTTGATCCTTTGGCCCTTTAAAGAATCCTTATCCAGCAAGGAGGCAGGTTTTAGGCATTTAAATGCAGTGAGAAAGAGCTGCACACCACTTTTAGCCCAGCTTGTTCATAAACATGCAGCAGTATTTTGGATCAGTATATATCAACATCACAATGATCTTTGTAGTGTTTTTGTTCTTGTGAGGCTTAAGTCACCCCTTGAATCTCCTGAAGGTTGTCTTTGACTGCTGTCATGTGGGCTGCTGTAGTCTGGCACTTAGCATGATCTGCATTGTGTCCGAGTACTTGGCATAAGCTTCTGACTTTCTACAAATCCTATTATGTTTCACAAGCACCTCAATGCTTGCTGAATCCCACATTGGTTTTTGCAGTTAAATTCATATAGCTGTAGGCATTCTGCAGTCTGCATTCTGATCTGACTCCACAAGTGATAGCATAAGTCAGCTTTCCTGCTGGCGGTTGTTGAAAACTTTGTTCACTGACAGCAGAATACTGCTGTGTGGATAAGTTGAAGACATAGTACTAATGAGCTGTTGCTTCAATACTGTTTCCAGATAATTTCCAGTTCTGGTTGTTTCAGTTCCTAACATTTTAAAACTAGAGTGACTCCATACAGATGGTTTCCATGGCTGTGCCACCTAAAATGACTTCTATATTTACCCTTAAGCCCCTTTCAGTGTGCCTCATCTCCACAGCTGATTCATGAACTGACTGTTTTTCGTGTTTCACTGTTGCAGTCATTACATTTAGGTTATCTGCTTGGAGGTAGCCCTCAGTCGGCCTGATTAACAAAGTCTTGAGTCCTGCATCGGTTGCTGTCCCTTCTTCCGTGATGTCAGGTCATCAGGGGTGTAAAACATGCAGCCGACACCATTACATCAGTCTTTCTTGCCGTGCGGTGCCCGAAACAAAAGCAGTTCGCAAGTGCCGGTCAGCCAACTCCTGAAATTTTCATGTTCAAGTTTCAGAACCAAAGTCTTCAACTAAAAGCTAAGTACCCCGTTGAGGAAACTTTTTCTTGCTCTTAACCGATGTCAGTAAAAGGAAATAATTGCATTACTTGTGGAAAGCAAATACCTCATAAAGATTTTCATTTGTACTGTATTCCTTGCCTAGGCACGGACCACGATGTACCTCGCTGTCAGTTTTGTGCCTTATTTAAACCACAAACTATCCATCGTCTGTATATTTATGCTTCTAAATATTTTGGTGCTCTGTTCAATTATCCTGTTATGTCTTTGGTCAGCCTTCTGACTACTGACATTTCGAAAAAATGTAAAGATAAGGCAGAGACAGGCCGCTTAGGTCCAAAACTGCCGATGACGCTTCTCCTAAGACAGTTCGCCGGTACACAGTGATGCGCTTTTGCAGCCACTGATACCTGCTACTTCTGATTCGCAGGCCTCTATTGAGACCCGTTCGGAGTCCGGTATGCCACGAGATGCTTCAACTGTGGAACCTACGGATGTCTCTACCTCGGATGGGTCCAGAGCCGCTGTGCAGGCACCGGCTACTGAGGGTGCATTCAGGCCTACTGACTTGCCTATTAAACCAATGCCATCTTCTTCTTAAAGGCCTAAATCTAGGACTATGCCTAAAAAACTGATGCCCAAACCACACGGTCAGGCCTCTATACCTAAAAAACAGATAAGAATGGCTGACTACCTTACCTTATTACTCTAATCAGGGGAAGCCAGCCTTCCCCCTCTAAGAGACCTAGGACTGAGTTTGTTTATGGTACTTCTGACCAGGATTCTGAAATTTGTTTCCTCTAATGACCAGGATTTACCCTCATCTACCTATGAGGATTGTGATGCTATTGTGATGCTGAGGACTCCATTCCCTCTGCACCCCCCCCCCTCTGAGGATTTCTCTCTTGGTGAAACCTTGCATACTCTCAGGGAGCATTTTCGTTGGGAAAGTCAGGATTTCTCTGATTCTAAAAAGAGGCTTAGGGATTTCTTACTCTTGTCCCAGCACAGGCCTTTAGCCATGCCTCCTGTACTAGACATTGTTGATGATGCATTTGCAGAACTGGCTTGACCCCTGACTCTTTACCCCCTGCTCCTAGGAAACTGGATAGATATTACAGAGTCCATGACTCTCAAGTTCCTTTTCAAAAATCTTACTGCGGATCCTGAGACCATTTCACAGGGGCCCAAGGGCATTAAAGCTACTACTGCCAAAAATCCTACCCCCTCTGATAGAGACTCCAGGGCGCTGGATAGATGGGTAAGAAGGTATATACTTCTGCAGCTTTGGCCATTAGGGCCTTAAACCGCCAGTTTTGTATGTTGAAGTATCAGCAGCATATTACTGGATCACTTAAACAGAAAATTATGTTGTTTCCTGATTTGTGCTGAAAATAAGGATTTACAGGATTTATTGCATTCAGCTGAACAGGTTGGAAAAACCTATTTTGCAATGTGGTTTTGACTCTCTAGAGGCCTCTTGCAGGGCTGCTGTAACTGGGTCTGTACTTAGAAGGCATGCTTGGCTTAAGGAGCAATCCCTACCAGATCATGTTAACTGGATGTTCCCCTAAACCAGGACCGCCTGTTTGGCAACAAGGCAGAAGAAGTTCTTTAAAAGATGGAAGAAAAGGCTAAATCTATGCAAACTGTTAAAGATGTTTTACAAGTACAACTTCCAAGATTTAGTAGGCATTGGCCTTCCAAGAATTGGTCCTCTCCTGCCTCTTCCAGACCTTCTCAGTCCAAACCCAGATCCAGCAGAGCTAGGCTGCAGTTCCAGGGTACGCACAGGACTAAGCAGTGGGGAGCCTCCACTTCCAAATCTGAGAGTAATAAGACTCCCCTCTATGGTATACTGTTTCAATGACTTAAAATTTCCAAGCACTTATCCAACTGACTGCCCCTTTGGGGGGGGGGGGATTGCTCTTCATGCAAAGAACTGTGAACTCATTACCCAGGACAAATGGGTTTTAAATAGTGTCCCTGGGATACAGATTTCACTTCCACATGTTGCCAACACCAAGCGGGTGGCCAGACCTACCCCCAAATCAGTGGGCAGAGGCCCAAAACCAAATACTTTCTCTCTCAAGCATGGGGGCTATTCACTTGGTACCAGAAGAGGAAAAGGGGCAAGGTTTCTACTCGAGACTTTTCCTGGTACCCAGAAAAGATAATTCATGGTGTCCTATCCTGGACCTGTCTACTCTAAACGCCTTTTTGGAGATTCCAAAATTCAAAATGCTGACTCTTCACCAGTTGCTTCCTATGCTAGACAAAGATGCCTGGTTGGCAACACTAGATTTAAAAGATGCATACGTGCACATCCCAATCAGGGAATCTTGCAGAAGATACCTATGATTCAAAGCAGCATGCAATATCAGTTCTCTGCACTGCCCTTTGGCTTATCTGCTGCACCCAGGGTATTTGCAAAGTGCCTAGCTCCAGTTATTGCATTTTGCAGGCAAAGGAACATTCAAATATACCCATACCTGGACGATTGTGTAATTCAGGCAGAAAGCCAGGACATACTTTTGAATCATCTGGCCTTTGTACAAAGGGTTCTAACTTGTCTGGGGTACACCATAAATGAAAATAAATCACACCTGGTACCCTGTCAACAAATTATATTCCTGGGAGCAAGCTTGAATACATACACCTTCCCAGATGGCTTTCCTCACGCCAGAGAAATAAATTCATTTAACAACCTACTTCAAACAAGTGGCCACAAAAACCCTGCTATCTGCAAGACAAATACTGCAAGCTTTGGGGTTCTTGGTCTCCTGCATTCTTCTAATTCCATATGCAAGAATGCATATGAGGAAACTGCAGTGGTATCTAAAAAGCCTATGGTGTCAACATTCTCAGGATCTAGAAGCAATGATTCCTATCATACCTTGCCTACGTCTAGAGTTCCTTTGGTGGGCAGAGGCCTGCCACCAAAACAAGGGACTACCGTTAACACCACTCCCTGCTGCCCAAACCCTAACAGACATATCCGATTTTGCATAGGGGCCTCACCTGGTAGGGAAGTGCATTCAGGGCAAATGAAGCCCAAGTCAAATGCACCTGCATATCAATCAAAAAGAAATGTTAGCTGTACAGAATGCTCTGACAGCCTTCAAGGACCCCATTCTTCCAGGACAACTAATGGTAAAGACGGACAACACCACTGGTATGTGGCACATAAACAAGCAGGGGGGTACACATTCTTACCCCCTCTGCAGACTAGCCATGGCATTGTGGAACACAGCCTTGAGCTACCAAGTGCACCTACAAGCTCAATTCCTGCCAGGAAAATTAAATACACTGGCAGACGGACTAAGCAGAAACCTCATGGACCCACATGAGTGGAAACTGGAACCAAGGATTTTCAACATGTTGACAAACAAATGGGGGAGCCCAGATATAGACCCATTTGCCTCTTCCCCAGAACTACCAATTGGACAAATTTTGCACAAGGACTTTCTACAAACAAGCCTGGAAAGTGGATGCTCTGTCCTTCAGCTGGAAAAACCTATCAGTTTATGTCCCCCCCCCCCACCTCTGCCCTGCAAAGTACTACTAAAAATCAAACAGGACAAACCAAGGATGATTTTAATTGCACCAGACTGGCCACACCAACACTGGTACCCCCTCTTGTGCAGTGTGTCACGGTTCTCCCCATGGCACCTGACTCAGACTCCTTCCCTGTTGTCTCAGCAGGAGAACCAGATTCTGTACCCTCAGCTTCTAACACTGAACCTAGCAGCCTGGCTAATAGCATAATCTCTGCTTTACCATCCCTCAGTAAACCTGTGATGGATATCATTTTAGAGGCAAGGAGGCCTAGTACTAGAAACTCTTATGCTGAAAAATGGAAAAGATTCTGTGCCTGGAACCAGTCTCGAGGGATGAGCACAGCAGCGCCCAATTTACCTCAGATTTTACAGTACTAAACTGAGATGCTTCACAAGGGCCTGTCTTTCCTCCATCAAAATTCACGCCTCAGCCATTTCAGCTCATTATAACACAGAACCTCCTCTTTTCTCTCATCCACTGCTCAAGCAGTTCCTCAGAGGGGCCAAAAATTTGAGACCTCCCAGGAGAGCTCCAACCCCAGCCTGGGGCCTTAACTTTGTTTTGGTGAAACTCACTCTACCTCCTTTCGAGCCAGCTGGTACTGCATACTTAAAATTTATTTCTTGGAAAACAGCCTTCGTTTTAGCAATCACTTCAGCAAGAAGCATATCTGAATTACAGGCCCTTATGGCAGTGGAGCCTTTCATCATCTTTCATGCGGACAGGGTGTCCCTCAGAACCAATCCATCCTTCATGCCCAAGGTGGTATCCAGTGTGGCTCTTAATCAGTCCATTCATTTGCCAACCTTTTTTCCCAATCCACAGAACAAATCGGAATGGATACTGCATTCCTTGGATATGCACGGACAACTTGGATTCTACTTGGACGGGACTAAACCTCAAAGGAAATCTAAACAACTGCTGGTGGCATTTGCTGCAGGGGCAGAAGGGAAGGCTATTTCAAAGCAAACCATTTCTAAATGGATAGGTCATTGCATTCATTTCTGCTATAAGCACCATGGAAAACCTATCCCTCAGGGGATCAGACCTCACCCCACCAGGGCTGCATCTACCTCTACAGCCTTTCTCAGAGGCGTCCCTACCCAGGGACATCCTAGAAGCTGCTACCTGGAGTTCTGTACATACTTTCACCAAGCATTATCATTTGCCAGTTTTCTCCGAATCCAGAGCTGGCTTTGCCACTGCAGTCTTGCAGGGCCTTATAGCTGGTCCTAATGCTAATTTCCTCCTCCCAACCATTGCTTTGGGAATCTACCCAAATGTAATGACAGCAACAGTGAAACACGAAGAACATAGTACAGTTGTGTACACTTACCATAAATGTAGATGTTAGAGTGTATTCACTGTTGCAGTCCTGGTTACCCTCCCTCCAGCCCCGACTTCTTTTGGCTATACCTCTACTTTCCTTTACTATGCTTAAAAGCTTTTTGGTGTATTTGCTTTTTTGTTGGAGGTATACCGTTGTATTTTTACATTTAATTTCTTCCCATTAGGGGGGCACCTGACATTTGGGGCAAGAAAAACTGATGTAATGGCGTCGGCTGCATGTTTTATACCCCCTGACGACCTGACGTCATGGAAGAAGGGACAGCAACCGCCGCAGGACCCAAGACTTTGTTAATCAGGCCGACTGAGGGCTACCTGCAAGCAGATAACCCAAATTTAATGACTGCAACAGTGAATACACTCTAACATCTACATTTATGGTAAGTGTACACAACTGCACTTTCTGCTGCTCTTACGTTCATAGGCTAACTGCCCTTGAGGGCCACTTTAAGCCTAGCCAGTTTCCCTTTTGAGAAACTGAGGTTAAATATTAGGAGCTACTTGGTGATATAGCTAGAGGTTTCAGCCACTGTTTGTTTAGATTCTTGTACTTGTTGACGGCTGCAAACACACAACATATCACCTAAAGCATTCCCAGATGGACCAAACAGCCAAAGTCATTGTAACATGCTACATGTTCCCTACACCTTTAGACATTACAAGCAGCAGTGAGCATTTGTGACATGATTCTTGTTTAAAATGTTAAACTTGCTAGAGATTTGACAAATTATGGCTTGTTTATGGTTATAATTGTTTTGGTAGGTCCCTCCTGTGATGCTGCCATACTTTCACCTCATTTTTCTTGTTTTTCTACTGCACTGGTTTCAAACCTCCTAAGCAAATTTTTATAAGATTGTCCTTCAGCATCAGGGTGTCCATGACTTGTCTTGCATTCACGGGGGATTACAAGGCATGTGGTGCAGTAGACCATTCAGGAGGTTAGCCCAATGTCTGTTTATCCAGGTAACTCTCTGGTATACTTCCCAACTGCTCTGCTTTTAGCTTGGGTTATAGTCTCTGCTCTACTGCTCTGATTTTGCCTTCTGCTTCTCTCGTCTGCATTATTCATTAGTTCTGTTGTACAGCCAATGAGAAAGGAGCTCAAATAATTTAAAACTGGGTCACTGGACCAATCGTAGAGCAACTGGAAGGTTGCAGTTTTTCTTTCAAAGCCGATACCCTGCCCCACTTTAGTAATGGGTGCTAACCCCCCCACCCTGGGTGTCATGGCAGCCACCACTCCTGTGCTTCCCCTAGCCAGACTTTGCATGAGGAAAATCTAATGGTATCTGAAATCTGTAATATTCCAACACTCCCACCTGTATGGACACCTTGATCATCTTCCTCCATTGGCACAAAAATGAGCCAATTTAGTGACAGGAACATGTCAATCTCAATCATGGACTTCTCTTCATGTTCTCCTCCTCTTCAAGAAGTTCACACAGGTGCCTCAAATAAGGCTTGAAGGGGCATTGACAAGATCACACTTTGTACAGGGCAGATGGCAACTACAGTTTCTGTAGGAACATGTAAATCTGAAGGAGAGGAGGGCTCTTCTGCAAGCACTGCAGACGACCTTCTCCCACTTGTGGAAACCCAGCCCTCTCATAGTGTACATGGACATGTAGTTTATAAACAGGAAAGCACAGGCTCTTTGTTGTGCAGGTTAGCACAAGAGACATGAAACTTGTCCACCCAGGTGGATGTCACCCTCACAGGACAATATCCTGGCAGACTTCCTAAGCTGTTCCCTTGGGGATTCCCACAAGTGGACCTTAAACAGGTTTTCCAGACAATCGCTGTTCAGTGATGCACACCTAGATAGACCTCTCTGTATCACCAACCAACAATCGGCTCCCCCAGTTCTGCACCAAGAAACTTTGCCCCTAAGCCTAGAGGACAGATTTTCCTTCCATTGGACAGGGAAGTTACTGTATGCCTTCTCACCACTCCCCCCTCCTAAAAATTCTTTTGAAAACACAAAAGGAAGCACCCAAGTACCTCTTACTGGACCCTTTTTAGCTGAGACAACATGGTTTTCCTCGATTTCACCTGACAAAGGGAAATTACAGAAAAATACATCTGCAATTGGACCTGTTCAATCAGCAAAAAAGGAGTGCTTTTCCACCCAAATCTTGCCTCACTCAGCTTGACTCTGGTGGTGATAGCATTTTAATCCCTCAAAAGACTCATGTTCTCTGAGAAAGGTTATATTAATACAGGAAGCCAAGAAACCCACTACTAGAAAATCTTAACAGTTAAATGGTAAAAGTTTTCTTCTTCGTGTCACAAGCGCAGTCAAGACCCATTCTTAATCACAGGTCCATACTATCCTTCAGTATCTGTGAAATACTTAATTCAGGCCCAGCTTATTGTTTTATATGAGCTCACCTGTCAGCCATCAATGCTTGCTTGCCTCTCAATTCCCCACTTATGGCTAGAGTGGAAGTTCAGCTTTTCCTAAGGGGCTCTGCATCTTAACCCATCAAGGAACCCATCTCTTCCCCTTGGGATCTCATTTTTATGCTGCAGCAACTTACATTGCCTCCCTTTGAACCAGGATCTTCCGCCTTTTAAAATTCTGCACTTGGGGAAACTATTTTACTCTTGGCTCTCCACTCTGCTAGGAGAGTTTCTGAGCTACAAGCTCTCATGGCTATTCCACCTTTTTCTTATTCTGTACAAAGACAGGGTGACTCTTGGGGCTAATCCATTTTTCATGACTAAGATAGTGAATGAGCTGTCCCTCAGTCAGGCTGTTCACCTATCAACTTTTTTGCCCAATCCCTAAAATAGGGAGAAAAGAATCTTACATTCTGTGGACTTTTGACAAATAACTGAGATTTTACTTTGACAAAACTAAATCCTTCCAGGAACACTGACCAGCTGTTTGAATCTGTTATGAGCCCCAAGTTGGGCCAGCCTGTTTAGAATAAACTGTTGCAAATAAGGCCATCTTCTTCTACTGTTCGCACTAATTCCTTGCCTTCCTACCCAAAAGCTCATTCCACTGGGGTAGTGGCTTCCTCGGAGGCTATTCACAATGGAATAGATGCCACGTCTAGCTTGGAAGCGAATACTTGGTCTTCTGTGCAGATATTCACCAAACACTGCAGAATTTGTCTTCTCCGGGTCTAGGGCTGCCTTCGCTGGGTCTGTCCTGTCTGGATTCAAAGATGGCTCATCTACCCAGTAGCCAATAACCCTTTTCGATGACTCCTTCAGCTTTTGGAATCCCCCATATGTCAGGAATGCTGCAACAGTGATTTTAGAAAGGACATGGTAAAGCTGTGTAAGAGCTTATAACAGTAAATGTCCTAATGATCACTTGCAGTATTCCTTCCCACCCTCTTCTCTGGCTTGCTTCAACCTTTTCCTCCTCTGCTTTATGCTCTACTCTTCTACATGGAAATGGGGGATTTTACTTAGCTGTTTGAGCTATACCCCTCCTAGCTGATAGGTTCCCCCTCTCAGTAGACTTCAGGCTGCTGGATTGAAGATATGCTGTGATGCTCGTTTGTACATCCATCTGTATACCCCTTTGCTTATGCGATGAGGTCATGAGTTGGATGTACAACTGTGGGAAAGTAGAGCTGTGATGACCCATACATCAAGAATATTGAAACCGTGATTAGACATTTGCAGTTATTGAAAGTTCTTACACAAGTGTACTTTTTCAAGTTGTTAGAATCAAAAATACTGTATTAATACACTTGTGCACTATCCATAGTGGACAGTGTTAGGATTGCCTGCTTCAAACTGTAGGTGTGGTACATTAGCGGCTTGGTGATGATCTAGAGTGTATTTGAACTGTTGCAGGTTATTTAAAAACCTAATGTGATTTGGAAGTTTGTTCCATGCCTTGGAGATGATGTCAGAGAATAGCGAGTCACAATAATAATTAGATTTATTAGCAAAAGTTATTTTAAGTTCCGAGGATCTTTGGGTTCTATTTGGTATATGCCATTAGATGAAATTTGACAGTAAGGGTGGTTTAAGTAGAAGTATTTTGTGTGCTTTGAGTAGCTGTAAGAGGGTGATGTAAGAGTGCAAGCCAGTTGTGATGGTACTGAGCGCCATTCAGTGATGGGAGCAGTTTGAAAGGCTGCAGGTGAATTTGCTAATTTTGTTGCAGATGCTTTCTAGTTTGTTTGGAAGAGCTGAGATTTGTGTGTGGCATTTTATTTTGGCTGGATATCTTGAAATTTTTCTTATGTATAGGGAAAATGTGTTTTCCAGTGGCTATTTTTCATCTAGTTTTTCTCTCGTTTTACTTTGTAGCTCTGCTTCTGGAAGCTGATGGATTCAGATTTGGGTAATTGTTTATAGTGGCCTCTCTGGTGATTTTATCCAAGATTATTCCACAATATTTAAATACCCTTTGAGAGTTGATCATTATATCCTTAACTATGTTTACTGTGGGCCATTCATCTTAGTATTGTAAGGCTGACTTTGTTATAGTTCAGGTCTTTTGCCTTGTAGGCACTAAATGTTTTTGATAACTAGCTAGTGTCTCTATAGAATTCTATGAAGTAATCAGCGATGCAACTTTGAAACATCTTTATTTACTTCATGAGATAGAAGGAAAAAGTTCAGATGATCAGAGTTCGATTACTTGATTGTGGGTCCTGGATGAACCAGGCATTAGAGGGTGGAAGTAAGCATCCAACTTGGCTGATCTGTATTGGTTGGGAGGTCTGTCCTCTCCAACCATGCTGCATTGCTGACCTGGGTCAGAAGTGTTGAGGACTTATATATGGCAATATGGGATGAGTGGCCACCATGCCGCATAGTGGTTAATGAGACTGGTAGTGAGTGTACAATGCACTCGTGACATCAGATGGTGCAGCGATCATAGAAGTTGCATTCGCCATAGGAAAAGTGGCTGGGTTCCAAGTGAATGACTGCTTGCTGCGTGCTCTTGGCATTCTTACCTTAACTTGTTTACTTCAGTGGAGCTCTGGAAGTTTGTATGTAAGTTTACATGGATGGAGCTTGAGCCTTTTAAAAGTCAAATTATGTCCCCACATTTCAAACACATAATTGTATCTTTGGAACCCTAGGTATTAAAGAAGTGTAACTGGTAAACTCTTCAGAGCAAACTATTTTCTGTAGTGGTGATGTTCCCATAGGTTCTAGGTCTTAAACTGGATTTTATAAGCAACAGTAAACACAGTAACCAGGTTTGTAATATTTTTTATAAACAACTTAAAATATCTCCACAACCACTTGAGTACCACACATACGGTCAGCAGCATTTTGTTCATCTAGCTTGAGAGCCTTCATGAGGATAAGCAGTTCTGTTTGTGATATTTGGTTGAGATATGGAAAAATATGAAATTTATGATGGTGTTATGTGAATGATCTCTTTACCTTCACTAGACAGGGACCAAATATTAGTGCAGTTGTATTGTCCAACATGTAACCTTTAAGATGCAATCTTTCAATAATTTGTATGCAGAATGGTTTTGAAATTATTAATGTAAATATGAGTAGGTAATATTAGACGTGTACATGTGCGAGTAAGATGTAACTAGAGAAATGCTTGGAGGTGTCACTTGGCTTTGAGTTAATCAGGCAATGTCTGTGCTACAGGGCTCTTGCTCATACTGGTGAATGAATGGGCTGATTCTGCCTTTGGAGGAGGAGGACAAAATGTGTTGGTATGGTGCCAGTAGGTCCTAAAGGGAGGCAAGGATTAAAAAAAATATGGGTTATCTTTATGGTAAGAAAATGTTCTACTTGTTTGTCTACATAGTTAAGTTAACTTTGTCTAGTGCATGTGTGTGTGTTTTTAGGAAAACACAAGTGTATTCTATATTTATCATGTTGTTTGTTGCTGTTTGGTTTGCTCAGGTGAAGAGTCATAGTGGCTTATGGAAGTGCAGGCAGTGAAGAATCCAGAGGTGATGCATCCCTGCCAGTTATATCACCCCAAATGACAAATTAATCTTAGCCATTTTTGTCAAACATGGTCCTTTAAAGTTGCATAACTGTGGTTGTGGGTGGGATATATAATATTACTTTTGACCATCTCTGTGACCTATACGTTACCAGGAATTCTGATCACAATACCCTTACTGATGTTCTCACCAGTATTGTACTATTACCAAACATACAACTTCTATATGCTTTGCTTAAAGTAAAGTACTGTTTGGTATGAAAATCAATTTGTATACTATAGTTAACGTTTGGTTTAATGTACCGGTATTATAGGAAGCTGTTTGTTCCTTACATGGTATCATAATATTGGTATTATATATCCAGATCTGAACCATGTGTCATACCATTCATATTTCCTTAACGAGATGGTGTTAGTATCAGAGCTTCACCCCCTTCTGAGTATAGAGGCTTGTTGCTCATTTGGGGCTGAATGCTTTTCTGAATTGTGCTAATTTAGTAATTTAAACAGTCAATTGTTTTAATGTGTTTTAAACCTAAGTTAACACCGTCTTTAAGAACTGGAACACGTTCTGTTCCAAGTCTGATCTGCCAAAGCATTTCCTGGCACTCTAAAACATTTTCAAGATCCCCAAAGAAATCTGAATTTGTTACACTGTCAAGCACATAAAACACAAACTTTTTAAAGTATGTACATACTAAACTGTGCTTTGCTAATGAATTATTAGGCTCTTTAATATAAATTGCCAGTGAGTGTTTGTACATCCTTTTCTTTAATTGCCAACATGTCTTTCCCACGTAGAATGCTTCGCAAGACTGACATGTCACAATGTAGATGACAAATGCTGATCTACAATTGTATCTAGCCTTCACCCAAATATTTAAATCCAAACTTGGCAAATAAATATTACAGGTATTGGAAACTAACTGATGCTGATTACAATCCCCACAACATTAAGTGCCCCGAAATTAAACTAGTCTATCTTTCTTGGGGCATATTTTTCTCTAAAATAGGTTTAAGGTTATTCACTTTATTATAGGTAAATATTGGCCTTGTCCCAACACAGTTTACCAAGTCAGCATTTCTAATCATTTTTTTGATGTTTTTAATAATAAAACATATTTGTATTCGGAATAGGGAATGCTAAACTGTAAAGACATCTGATTGGTCGTGACAACTTCCTCATTGTGGTATAAAACCACCAATGATCAGAATCAAAGTTCCTTAAGATTGGCTGAGCTTTCCCTTGTCTAAAATAAGACTTCAATGTCAGTTTTATTAAACCAATCAAAATTGTAACCTGTTAATATAAAATCTAAAAGGATCATTCTTAATAGATTTAATCAACACTAGTTAACCTTCTTAAATCAGCTGACCTTTGGCGTCTCCCTTCTTGACATGCATAGGATGTAAGCTTTTCTTATGTAAATATTAATTGGCAAATTTTTGTTTTCTAAAAGTCCTACTCTCAAAACTATTGTTTGTGATGTTAAAATTGATAGAAATATCCAAAAATTTCACTATTTTACCAAAATCTCCCTTAATAAACTTAAGGAATTTTGTAGTAATATTCAACGAGTTGACAAAAGTAAGGAACTCATGATAAGAACCATTCTACAAAAAGAAAAGATCATCAGTGTTACGTCTGTAAAATGCAACCTTGCTGTACAAAGGATTTTCTTTAATAACCTTCTGCTCCCAATTGGTCAAAACCAAATTAGCAAATGCATGGGCAACCCTGGCCCCAATGGCAACACCAGAAAGCTGTTGATTTATTTCTGCTTCCTTGACAAGTAGTATAATCTAAAAACAAATATAACAACTTGCATATAGTACTTATCAAACGTGTGTCAAAGTTACTAAATTGGGACAGATCATCTTTAACCTGACCTATTCCTTGCTTCTGCCCAATGCATGTATGTATTCACGCCACATCAAGAATTGCAAACATTTCAACATTTGAAATATTAAATTCCTTTAAAAGTTAAAGGTGCCATGAATCACATAAATAAAATTGACTTCTGAACAAGAGGATTTAATAAAAAATCAAGGTAAACAGAAATGGTCTTTTTTGAACCACCAGCCGAAACAATGGGTTTAAATGAGGAACTGTTAATGTCTTTGTGCAGTTTAGGAATACCAAAAAACTTAGCCATTTTTGGATGTTCAACCTGTAAAAAAGAATGGTCCATGTCATTACCATGAATCAATTTGAACAAAACATAGTAAATTTCAATATACTATTTTAAAATGTTTTCTCTGCTGACTTCTTTGTAATTATTTTTGTCCACCGAAAGATTCACTAGAGCATTATTGTAATCCTCAGTAGCCATAACTAGTGCCATACCCCCTTTATCAGCCTGCATGATTCTAATTTTGTTATCAGATGATAGTTCTCTTAAGGCTTCTCTCTCCTGGTTAGACAAATTGTGACTCCGTTTTTGAAGACCTACTTTATTTTTATAAAAATCCTCTTCACAGAACTTGCCAAAAGTTCTGAGAATGCTGTGTAATGTTGGATTAAAAGTACTGCACGAGAACAACCTTTCATTTTTTGTTCTTAATTAAGAACATTCTACATAACACATTGTAGACTAAAGTTGCTTAAAAATAACCTAAATTCAGCAAACAATTTTTTGGTAGGTCGAGAAGGAATAAAAGAAAAGCCTTTCTTTAACACAAGTTGTATGATGCTCATCTGATTCAGTATCACTTAAATTTAACACTTCTATACTGTAACAAGAATTCATTTCTTTCTCTTGATCCCTTCCCCCCCTTTCATTTGAATTTTTTTGTTATTGTTGGTATTGGTCCACTTTGGGATCCTCATAGTCCCATCTGACATTTCAAAAAAGTACGATGCTCATTTGATTCAGTATCACTTAAATTTAACACTTCTATACTGTAACAAGAATTCATTTCTTTCTCTTGACCCCCCCCCCCCTTTCATTTGAATTTTTTTGTTATTGGTCCACTTTTGGGATCCTCATAGTCCCATCTGACATTTCAAAAAAGTACTAGGTGAAAGGACTGGAAGTAGTAAAGAATTTTCCACTGATGAACCAGCCTATGACTGGAGTCTAATACAATTTGATTTGTCTGACTCCCCATATTTTGAAGTGAAACAGAAGTGTTAAAAGGCAAAGCAGTATTCTTATCACTTTGTTGCTGCTGGTGTTCACTAGAATTAGAGCTAAGGGGATATGCCATTCCCGCTTTGTATGCAGTCATATTTATTATAAGTTTAGACCGCTTTCTATTGATAATGAACTCCGCAAATGGTCATTTTTAACAGTCAAATCATTGTATAATATCTCAAAAGAACCAAAAAGGCTAGAATTCCTGATTTTTATGTAAAGTCTTAATCTGTTCTTTCAAAACACTTGCATCAGCATTATATCTCCTAATCAAAGCTTTCAGCTAATTGATACCAGTGTAGTTAAATGTGCCCACCAATTCATTATACAATTCGTACCCAACACGCACACATTTGGGAAACTTGAAAACGTCAGACCCATTGGCACAATTTCTAATCTAACACATTCTTTGAAGTACAATACCTTGTATTGCAAACTTGTGTATTTTTGCATTTATCAAAATCAGAGCTAGAAGACAGTCCACTTACTGTTATGTTGGAATCTCTATGTTCGTTATAGAAAGTTTTTTTGTAAGGTGGACAGTCCTATGTCCATCAAATTAATCCCATTGGTGATTATACAATATTGTTTATCAGTATGTTTTTTAAGTGTTGGATTCATTTGGTATTACTTTTGTTAAAATACTTTAGTTTTGATTAGTTTACCAATCGGAGTGGGGGTGTTTTTTTTTAAGTTTGATGTTGATTGGTTGGTTGTTTAGAAGTTTTAGGTATTTAAACATTTGGTTGATTGTATAGAACTTTTTAATGTCTGAAGTTCTGAGTTTTACTTTTGCACAATATAGGTGCTTACATTATTAAATATGTGTTTTAATTTCAGATGTTTGAACTTGTGGATTTGTTCTTTTGTTTATTTGTTCCACTTTGGTCTACAACGCTTTTTTTTTTTTGTTTTTGTTTTAAATAGTAAAGCAATAAGTGATGAGGTCACTGAAAAATAAATCAGTAAAAACAAAACGAAAACTCCAGCAAAGCTAGAACTTCCCCTGAGTGACCTCCCAAACCTCTTGTATCAGAGGCACATGGAATATATACAAATGATCCTTATGAACATCAGGTGTTTCAGCTAATTGGCGATTCTGAATGCCCATGACTTGTTTCATCATTTTAATGGACAATTTCAGGCCGGTGAGGTTTGGGAGGTCACTCAGTGGAAGTTCTAGCTTTGCTGGAGTTTTCATTTTGTTTTTACTGATTGGTTTTTCAGTGACCTTCTCACTCGTTTTTGTGTGGGATATTTTTACAGTGAACCAAATGATAATGGACATCAGCTGGGTATGACAGCCCTGTGTTTTTAATGCTTAGTCAAACACTCTGCTTTTGCTGTGCTGATGAAGTCATAACAAGGCCGAAATATGCATATCCACAGCTAGTGGGGTTTGGTGTTATTGGCCTGAAATTGCCCATTAAAATGACAAAACAAGTCATGGGCATTCAGAATCGCCAATTACCTGAAACACCTGATGTTCATAAGGAAGATGTGCATGTATCCCATGTGTCTCTGATACAAGAGGTTTGGGAGGTCACTCAGTGGAAGTTCTAGCTTTGCCGGACTTTTCATTGCGTTTTAAATGGTAGTAACTTAGTCTGTAGTGTAGGAGAGATGTGACAAATGGTGAGGTTGCATGCTTCTCTTCCTGCAAGCCCCTAATAGTGTTTGAGGGGGAGGGGGTTATAACTAGTGCAGGCAATAACATGCATTAAACACTGAAATCTTTGGGTATACAGTATTCGGTTCATGTTTTTCTCCTTGGGTGCTACAGTCTCCCTCTATTTATGCATGTCTGTATATGTGCACATAGATAACTAATATATTGCACACACACTGTTTAACTTAAGGGACATACTCTGTGGCTATACTTGGGTATGAAAAACATTCCATTTCATAAAGAGTGCCCCACTTCAGATCCCAGAAATTAGACGCATCAGCCTAAAAAAAAATAATATACAAAGAAATTAAAACTTCTTGTAGCTCATTTCTCCTAAGCTGTTGTAGCAGAACTCTTACTGCTGTAGGTCTGCAGCTGTATGTTTTATGTCAAAGGGCAAGCCTGTCTACTTTGGCAAACTTTTGTGACAGTCACTGAAACTCTAGGTAATGGCCATGCAGTTTATACAGCATACCTGGATCTGGCTGAGGCCTTTTGACACTTCCCCATATTGGAATTTGTAAATAAACTTGAAGGCCTAAACATGGCCCCTTATGTTGTAAGGGTTGGGTAAATTGATTACGTGTGTTACAGATGGGGCTCGTCTACAAAGGGACTTGATTAAATTAATCATTTGGGCAAAGGATAATATGCTGATTAATACATAAAATAAGCATATGAGATTTGGAAGACATAAACTGAAAGGTGAATATTTAAAACCGCACATAGTGATTGAAACTGTAGATTAATTTTTAAGACTTGGGTAGACAGAGTTTTGAGTTTTTCTAATTATATCAACCAGTTGGTTAATAGCCACAGAACTGTAGGTTGTATAAAAAAGATTTATAAAGTCTAGGAAATCAGAAATGAAGTTATTGTTTATTACCTTAATCCCAAACTTGAGTATGGAGTAACAACATGGAAACCTTAGAAGAAAGCAAGCATGAGTAACCTGGAAAGAGTGCAGGGAAAATATATCAAGGGCATCCATGGATGTGAAAAGTTAAATTATTAATGAAACATTGAAATATCTGAACTGTTGTCACATATATTTAAGAGGAAACCTTATTCAGGTATATAGAGCATTTAGATACAGCTACCTCTGGCAATGCTTGGGGTTATCAAAAAGTACTAGAGAATAATCAGACAGCCTATGCAGAAGATTCTGTAGGAATATGAAGTGTACTAACTAGTTCTCAGAGAGCAACTGATGCATGGAACAGACTACCAAATTACACTAAAACGAGCACTATGTTAGATATTTTCAAGAACAGCCTGGACACATTATGGGAACAGTTATTTGGTATGTTGGTAGGCTAGAAGGGCATTAATGCCTGTGCTTGAAATATTTGTATGCATGTATAAACTGGTTGACAGACTCCACATAGTTAAAGTAGCATATGTCCACTCAGAAAGCGGAAGGAATACTGGTGTTCTTCAAGGTTCAGTACTGTAGCCCCTTCTGTTTGTCATTTCATGAATCTCTCGAGTCCAACAGATTTAGCCAGCCATATGTTTGGGTTAGTAGACGGCAATCTGTTTTGTGGTGTGGCTTTTCAGCATCCACTAATATGTTTCTACAGCAAGAACTAAATATTCATATTAATAGTGAGCAAGAAATGCATTTAAATGCAGCGAAGTATAACATTTGTCATTTTCATTAAACAAATCATGATGATAGCTTACATTTTAAATAGCATCCAACTCTAGACTGATGTGGTCATCTGAGAACTTGTCACCTCAGTAGACCACTTTCTGTCCTTTGACCCCCACATAGCAACAGTAGTCAGGAAGTCCTTCTCTCTATCCTATTTAACAAACAGTACATAGCACATGTCAAAAGAATGTTATTACTTTATAATCCGCCCTCATCAGAGCAGTAATAGAACGTAATGTCCCTTTTAGCATGTACCCTTCTAAGCCAGTCATGCAGCTAGAAAGACCCCAGAGAGTTTCTTTACTAAAGACCTTCCGCTATCAATTTTAGCCTTTTGAAGAACTAGCCCAGTACTTTGTATGATTCCCACACTGTGATTTATGTGGGACAATCTGTGCCCCATCAGCAAATGGGTACAATATACCAGAGGGAGATATTATTACTCAACACTTACCCACTCTGGAATAAATTTCCTTTATGTATAAAACTGTTTTAAGGCAAACACTGATGTTTGGCTGAGTGCCAGTAAAGCCTTAGCGTGACATACTTAGCCCTCATGTAGGCAGGAAGTACCCTATGAGAATGGATATTAGCAAGATTGCAGACTCTATGAATCTGTGAAGAACACATAGGTGCAGGTATATGCTCAGATAGACTTTTCTAGAAGCTGTATCACACACAATGTTCATCGTGTTTCACTGTTGTAGTCATTACACTTGGGTTATCCTGCTGGCAGGTGACCCGTAGTTGGCCCGTGTTCCCAAGTCTTGGTCCGGTGTTGGTTGCTGTCGCCTCTTCCCTGACGTCAGTGCACCAAGGGTATAAAAGTTGCAACAGACGCCATTTTCTAAAGTCTTTCTTGCCGCGCGGTGCCTGAAGCAAAAGCAGTTCGCAAGTGCTGGTCGGCCAACTCCTGAGATTTTCAAAATTGAATTTCAGAACCGAAGTCTTCAATAAATCTAAGTACCCCATTGGGGAAACTTTTTCTTGCTCCAGACCGATTTCAGTAAAAGTTAATAATTGCATTTCTTGTGGGAAGTAAATACCTCATAAGGACTTTCACTCTTACTGCATTCCTTGCCTAGGCCCTGACCACGACGTTACTAGTTGTCGGTTTTGTGCTAGATTCAATAAACGCACTATTAAACGTCGGTTTGATTTTGCTTTACATTATTTTGGATGAAGATTTAATTACATAATGCTGTCTGAACAACAGACGACCGGAATGTATAAAAAACTCAAGGACAAAGAAAGACAGGCATCCGGGGTCCAAAACCGACAACGAAGCCTCTTCTAGGCCAGTAGCCGGTTCGTCGGTTCTCAGTGAGGCGCTTTCGCAGCCACTGACACCTGCTACCTCAGAGCCACAGGCCGTAACCGACAGCCACGTGGAGACACCGAGGCCTGTGGAAACTCAAGGTATTAGACCTACGGAAAATTTACCCTCAGATGGGTCCGGAGCCGCTGAGCAGGCACCGGCTTCTGAGGGTGTTTTCAGACCTTCACAAAGTACAATTAAAGCTACTACAGCAGCAAAGTCAAAAACACCATTAAAGACAAGGAAACAAGTGCAGCATTCTCCAGAACAGGCATCCATGCCAAAGAAACAGATGCTTAAAATGGCCAAAGACCTTATAACTTTAATCAGGGGCTCCCATCCCCCTCCTGACAAAAAGCTTAGGCAAGACACTGATTGTGATTCCTCTGATCAGGTTTCCATTTCCTCTGATTCTTCTTCTGACCAGGGCTATTCTCTCCCTCCCTATGAGGACTCTGATGCTGAAGAGTCCATTCCTTCAGCCTCACTGCCTGAGGATTACTCTTTTGGGGAAACCCTGCACACCATGAGGGAGCATTTCCATTGGGAGAGCCAGGATTACTCAGAATCCAAGAAAAGGCTCAGAGATTTCCTTCTATTGCCTCAGCACAGGCCCTTGGCTAATCCCCCCTGTGCTTTTATTGTAGATGATGTTTTTTCTGAATCCAGTCTGTCTTCAGATTCTTTACCCCCCCTGCACCACTAAAGCCAGATAGGTACTACAGGGTCCCTGACTCTGATAAATTCCTTTACAAAAACCCCACTGCAGACCCAGAAACTATTTCTCAGGGTCCTGAAGGGGTTAAAGCTTCCACTGCCAAAAATCCTGTCCCCTCTGATAGGGATTCCAGAGCTCTGGACAGATGGGGGAAAAAAGTTTACACTTCTGCTACTTTAGCTGTAAGAGCTTTAAACTGCCAGTTTCACATGCTTAACCATCAACAGTATCTCATGTCATTGTTAAAGCAGAAAATGGTTACAAATATAGAAGGTCCTGACAGTAAAGAAATGCAGGATTTATTGCATGCAGTTGAACAAGTGGGAAAGCATACTCTGCAATGTGGTTTTGATTCATTAGAGGCTTCTTGCAGAGCCGCAGTTACAGGCTCAGTTATTCGAAGACATGCTTGGTTGAAAGAACAAAGTTTACCTGACCATGTTAAAGTGAAATTATTGGATGCTCCACTACAGCATGATTCTTTGTTTGGTGTTCAGGCAGAAGAGGTGTTAAAGAAAATGGAGGATAAAGCAAAGTCAATGCAAACTGTGAAAGATTTCTTACAGGTTCAACCACCTAGATTTAAACTGGCCTTCAAAAAATTGGTCCTTTCCAGTGTCAGACAGGCCACAAAGAGGCAGATACAGACGCCCAAGAGGCATATCTCAGCCCCAAGGCTCCTACAGACCTAAACAATGGGGTGCTATAGCCCCCAAAGGAGGAGAAGACAAATCACAACCTTATAGGAAACGGTCACAATGACTTCCTTCTTCAAATGCCAAGCTCTTACCAGTTGACAGCACCCCTAGGGGGAAAGCTAGCACTTTTTTCAAAAAATTGGCACATGATCACCCAAGACCAATGGGTGTTGAATATAGTTTCTCAAGGGTACAGGTTCCACTTCCACATGCTTCCAAAATCAAAAGGTATGCCAAACCTGCCACAAAACCAATGGGCAGAGGCACAAAAACAGATTGCTGCTCTTACGGATATGGGAGCTATTCAGAAAGTTCCACAAGACGAACAGGGCCAAGGATTTTACTCACGCCTTTTCCTAGTACCCAGAAAGGACAAAGCATGGAGACCAATACTGGACCTGTCAATCCTAAATACTTTCCTGGATCTTCCAAAATTCAAAATGTTAACACTACTACAACTCTTGCCCATGCTGGGCAAAGAGGCTTGGCTAGTTACTTTGGATATCAAGGAGGCATACCTGCACTTCCCAATCAGACAATCGTGCAGAAGATACCTCAGATTTATAGCAGGCTCAATGCATTATCAATTCTCTGCACTGCCCTTTGGCTTATCTACTGTGCCCAGGGTCTTCACAAAATGCCTGGCACCAGTAATTGCATTTTGCAGACAAAAGGAATTCAAATATATCCCTACTTGGACGACTGCCTTATACAAGCAGAGAGCAAGGACATTCTTCTAAAGCACCTGGCGTTTGTAAAAAGATTGCTAATTTGCCTAGGGTACACAGTAAATGAAAAGAAATCAAAACTAGTGCCTTCTCAAGAGATAATATTCCTGGGTGCAAGCTTAAATACAACTGCCCAGATGGCTTATCTCACGCCAGACAAAGGCAACTGACTCATTACTTTCAAATAATGGCAACAAAGACCCAACTCCCTGCAAGAAAAAATCTGCAGGCCCTGGGTTTCATGGCTTCTTGCATTCTACTAATTCCATATGCCAAACTGCATATGAGGAAACTACAATGGTATCTAAAAAGTGTTTGGACTCGGCATTGTCCCAGCCTAGAGACAGTCATAACCTTGATTCCCTGCCTACAACAGGAGTTTTGATGGTGGTCCCAGGCCTGTCACCACAAGGGACAGCCTTTCACCTTACCTACAGCCAGGCAGACAATAACAATGGATGCATCGGATTATGCCTGGGGAGCACATATGGCAGGAAAATGTATTCAGGGTGTGTGGACCAAGGAACAAATGCGTCTTCATATCAATCAAAAAGAGGTGCTTAGCTGTACAGAATGCCCTGACGGCCTTCAAGGACCTAATATATCCAGGCCAATTATTAATAAAGACAGACAATACCACAGTTATGTGGTACATAAACAAGCAAGGAGGCACACATTCCTACCCCCTATGCAGACAAGCCATGACTTTGTGGAACACAGCACTGACCTACCAGGTACATCTGCAAGCACAGTTCCTGCCAGGAACAAAGAATACACTGGCAGATGAACTAAGCAGAAATCTCATGGATCCTCACGAATGGAAGCTAAATCCACAAGTGTTCAACATGATAACAAGGGAGTGAGGACGCCCAGACATAGATCTCTTTGCCTCCCCTCACAATTGCCAATTACAGAAATTTTGCACAAGGACTTAGCACTCTCAAGCATGGAAAGTGGATGCACTATCTTTCAGCTGGAAAAACCTGCAGTCTATGCCTTCCCTCCGATGCCTCGTCTCACCAAGATGCTTCTAAAAGTCAGACGAGACACCAAAAATGATCCTCATTGCACCAGACTGGCCATGCCAGCACTGGTACCCGATCCTAAAGATTTTGTCCCAAGGCCCACCTTGGCCTCTACCTCAAATCCCTCAACTTCTAATACAGCAAAACTATCAGATTCTGCATAGTCAACTCAGAACCTTAAACCTAGCAGCATGGCAGATAAGGTAGCCACTCAGACTGCACCTCTCTCTAAAGCTGTTATGGATTTAATTTTGGAAGCCAGGAGACCTAGCACTAGGAAATCTTATGCAGAAAAATGGAAGGGATTCTGTGCTTGGAACCAGGCACTAGGGCTCGACCCTCTGGTCCCTAATATGCCTCAGATTTTGCAATACCTGACTGAGATGTTGGACAAAGGCATATCTTTTTCATCTATTAAAATCTATGCCTCTGCCATTTCAGCTCATTACAATACGGATCCTCCTATTTTCTCACATCCTCTACTACGACAGTACCTCAGAGGGGCAAAGAATATAAGACCCCCTAGGAGAGCACCAGTACCTACTTGGGACCTCCATTTTGTTTTAGAAAAACTAACACTGCCTCCATTTGAACCAAGCCAGCTCAGCTGATCTAAAATTCTTGTCATGGAAAACTGCTCTGCTCCTAGCAATAACTTCACCAAGAAGAGTTTCAGAGTTACAGGCATTGATGGCTGTGGAACCTTTCCTCATTTTTCACCAGGACAGGGTTTCTCTAGGGATGAACCTAACATTTATGCCAGAAGTGGTCTCCAATGTGGCCTTAAACCAAACTATTCATTTGCCTACTTTCTACCCAAATCCCCAGAATAAAGGGGGAAAAACTTCTGCACTCTTTGGATATACACAGACAACTACGATTTTACTTGGACAAAACAAAAGCTTTCAGAAAAACTGAGCAACTGTTTGTAGCATATGCTGCAGGATCACAAGGAAAACCTATTACAAAGCAGACAATCTCCAAATGGATAGGGCACTGCATCCGCCTCTGTTATGCACAGCATGGCAAATCTGTGCCTAGGGGCATTAGGCCTCATTCTACCAGAGCAGCAGCCACATCAGCAGCTTTCCTCAGAGGGGTACCAACCAAAGACATTTTAGAAGCTGCAACCTGGAGCTCAGTGCACACTTTTACCAAGCACTACCACCTACCTCTTTACTCCAAATCCAGAGCAGGCTTTGCTACTGCAGTTCTGCAGGGCTTGTTAGCCTCACCAAATCCAATCTAGACCCAGCCACCCTACCTCAGCTTTGGGATTCTACCCAAGTGTAATGACTGCAACAGTGAAACACGATGAACATAGTACAGTTGTGTACCTACCATAAATGTAGATGTTAGTGTCTTCACTGTTGCAGTCCTGGTTACCCACCCACCTTCCCCCTCTTTGCTGGGACTATTCTGTACTTTTCAACTCTATACAACCTACGTGGTGTATTTGCTTTTAGAGGAAGGAAATGTTTATAGTAATATATGCATAGTTGTTTGGCATATTTTTATCTTTACAGCCTTCATATCTGGGGGCACCTGACATCTGGGGCAAGAAAAACTGAAGAAAATGGTGTCTGTTGCAACTTTTATACCCCTGGTGCACTGACGTCAGGGAAGAGGCGACAGCAACCGATGCCGGACCAAGACTTTGGAACTCTGCCGACTACGGGTCGCCTGCCAGCAGGATAACCCAAGTGTAATGACTGCAACAGTGAAGACACTCAAACATCTACATTTATGGTAGGTACACAACTGTACTATGCGTGTCATTGTAAATAGCATTAATAGTTGCATATTCTGTATGTACTATTCTCTCTCAAAATGTAGGGGTGTGTAAATGCATGTACTATTGTGTGCTTATATGTAAATGTACGATTATTGAATGGTTGAAAGGATTTAATGTCAAGTACAAAACATCAACAAAATTCTTATGAACATTCACATTACCAGAAGAAGAAACAACTCTACAGTATATCACAACCATCTTAAGCAGTAAACTGTAATTTATCTGAATAGTGCTGGTGTTGCAAAAAGGGTACATCTAAGGTAAAGTGAAGAATTAGGCGCAGGGTTAAGGTTAACAGATATTTAATGTGTCCCAAGCTACCCTACACCACCTTAGCAATATCTGCTAACCATAACCTGACACCTTATCTTCATAGGCAGGTACTAGGCTGTTGGCCCTAGGGCCTATATAAGCCTAGCCAAAAAGGTACCCTGGCCTTTGCCACCCAAGAAAATTATTTTCCTGAGCCCCTGTTGAGCAGAGCCACAGAAGTGATCCCCGGGTGAATTTCCTATTTCCCATCCAATCAAGATTTTTCTTGAAGAGTGCTAATGAGGAGCTTTGTTTGATGTAGATAGGTAGTTTGTTCCAGAAATTGGGAAGCCTCTGGAACCGGAATCTATCCCTCCAGCATGCTCTGTTTATTGTGGTACCAAGGTTTAGGTCCCTAGAGCTTGTAGCTCGGAGGGATTGGGATTTCTTTAAGTGGAGCGTGTCCAACAGCTCTGGGTTTGACATAACTTTGTATGTTTGGCAGAGATCGCCTCTGAGTAGGCAATATGCGATGGAGTAAAGTTGAAGTTTTTTGAGACTGTCTGTGTAGGGCATCTGTTTGAGGCCGGTAATCCTCTTTGTGAGGTATTTCTGCGGCATTTCCAGTTGTTGTAGATGAGAAACCATTTGTGATAAGGTGTGCCACATAGAAGGATTTCTTGACTACTGTAGTGATGTGATTATCAAGAGATACTACTGTCCACCTGTGTCCCAAGGTCCCTTATCACTCTTTGAAAAAATGTTTCCATAACTGTAATACATTCAGGAAAATGTGCCCCATTTACACTTTTTGGATTTTCACACATTCGATACAGTATATGGAGATTGTGTGTGAGACTACATAAACAAAAAGTGTATGTGTGTGTGTGTGTGTGTGTGTGTGTGTGTGTGTGTGTGTGTGTGTGTGTGTGTGTGTGTATGTATGTATGTATATATATATATATATATATATATGTATATATATATATATATATATATATATGTATATATATATGTATATATATATATATATATATATATATATATATATATATATGTATGTATGTATGTATATATATATATATATATATATATATATATATATATATATATGTATGTATGTATATATATATATACATATATATACACACACATATATATATACATGCATACACACAATATAAACAGATACACACATTCTTTAATTTCTTAGTCTTTTGGGTTTCTAATACCATGACTGGAATGGACCCAATTCTTAAGTCAAAGTACGATTTAAAGTTCATGAAGTTACTGGTTTCAATCTTTGTTAGCCGAAAGTGCTCTTCACAGCACTTGCAATATGCCCATTAATGACTCCTGCAATTCGTATGGAATTACATGTATAGATAACGTTTCTCAGTATGATTGTAAACTCTTGTTTTGTAAGACTTGTTGCTCCTACTACTACTACTGGAACTGTTTGGGTATCCTTCTTCCACATTGCCCTTGTTTCAGCCTGCAAATCCTGGTATTTTATCACTTTGTGACTCTCTGTACATAAGACACTGTAGTCATTGCGTGTAGCAATTTCATTGATCAATGTTGCTTTTGTTTTCTTTTCATGGACTACTATATCTGGTTTCTCACATCTATTTTTTGATCTGTTGGTAATGGGTGATCCCTTGTGATATAAACTTAATTTCCTATAATGCTTTGTGGCTTATGTTTCCATTGTTTTTAAGCCACTTCAGTACTATAATGTTTGCATAATCTCCAATGCAAAAGTTTTGCCACATTCTTATACCTTTTAGTATACAGTCCTTCTGCCATTAATGTATTGCAACCAGCAACAAGATGTGTGACTGTTTACAGTTCTGTTTCACAAAACCTGCTTTTGTTCGTTTCCCCCCGCATGTTCAATGGACTTTGTAAACCAACATGTATATAGTCCACTATCTTGGGCTGCCATTTTTAACCTTACATCTTTTGGTTTAAATTCACCTCTCCTTAACCATTCATAGGTTCATAGATTAGTACTAGGCTAACTGTCCTTGCAAGCCATTTTTTAAGCCTAGCCAATTATCCCCTGTGAGATTCAAACCCTGTACCTTGTGTTTGTAAGGCAAGCACCTTAACCATTAGGCCACCATTCCTGCATTCATTCTTGGTCAACATGAGGTTGTTACAAGAGTTTTTTGTACTTACAACTGTATGCATTTTCCACATTTCTTTCCTTTTCATCTGATCCTTTACCTTATATTATTTTTTTTTTGGCACATTTAGTTGCTGCCCAGTTTTTATTTACTATTGGTTTGATTTCCATTCCTGCTTGACGCCGATATGCTTCTGCTAAACTAAGCCGGGAAGTCCTGTTAGAATTATTCTCCTCATTTTTCAAATCTTTCTCTACGTTTGGATCTTGAGATTAGCAGATATGTATGCAGTACCACAGTAGCAGATCTATAGATGTAATGAATTTCAAGGAGGCCCATACCTCTTCCAGAACAGGCAATATATAATCTTGGTATGTACTGATTTTTATAAATCACTTGATGAGCATGAAGCATCCTTCTTGTTTTCCTGTCCAACACCTCTTGAGGCCAGTCGCTCAATCCAAAACTGTAAGTTAGGACAGAAAGAGCAAATTGGTTTATAGCTTGGACTTTGTTCCTGGGTGTTAACGCTCTTTTCAGTGTCAATTTAAGCCTTTTAAAATATTCCTTACTGTGTTTTATTTGCATTTGTTCATGTTTTATTATTGATCCTTCATCAATTCCCAAATATTTATACACTCCCTCTTGCAAGTTCATTTATATCAGTCCTGTCCCAGACTGATATTTTCTTGTTGCAACTTTCCTGCTTTAAAGGTTGCTTTTGCACATTTATCAATACCAAATGACATTCTTATATCATCTGAAAAAGTTTTGACCACTTGCAGTTGTGCTTTCATTTCCTCATCTGATGGTTTTAAGTCATCTACAAAACGAAAAGTCTTTACATTTAGTTGTTTTCTGGGAGCCAAATTGTAGCCATGACCTAATCTGTTAAGCAGACAGCTTAATGGGTTAAGGGCAAGCCAAAAGAGCAGCTGTGACAGAGTCGACCAGGAATATTCCCTTTTGAATTTTTATCCCTGGAATAATAATTTGTTCTTTGTCATGGTTTAACTACAGAGTGGTTTGCCACTGTTTTATGGTCGCTGTAATGTAATGGATGAGTGTAGGGTTTATCTTATACATTTTTAAGCATGTTCTATCCATGAATGTGGGATACTGTCAAATGCTTTTTTTTGTAGTCTGTCCATGTCATACTTAATTTTTTCCCCCTCCATTATGACTTTTATTTAGCAAGTGTCTTTGTTCCGCATGACTTTCTTTTATTACCTCTTTTTTTTTTTATTGCAATGATTGAGTTTTCTTCTATGTAACTGTAAACTGTCGGCATCAGTTCCATTGTATAGCTTATATGTTGTCAGAAGGCAAGTTTAGTGGTCTATAGTTTTTAGGATAGCTTGCAGGTTCACTCTTAAATCTTCATGGAAAGATGCTAATACTTTTAGCCAGAAGTTAGGTACTGCATCAGGGTCTGGGGTTTTCCAGTCAAGTGCTTTTCTTAACTTTGTTTCCGTTTCTCTGGCTATTACTGCATCCCATTTCATATCCTGTACGTTTGAACATCTTCTTTCTTTTACTTTTTTCTGTCCATTTAGTATCTTTATGTTCCATAGATATTTCTCCAAAATGTATCTATTTCTTTCTTTTTTTTTTTTTTTTTTGTGGGGTTTCAATTCCTTTTGCCTGGTTTCCCAGTTCTCTCTAAATTTTTTTGTGTCATCAATAAGTTGTTCATTTTGTACTACTTTACATGTATCTATATATATTCTAAGTTTTCTGCCTGTGCTGATATTTTTAGTTCACTGTATGCGATAGTGCACAATAGAGCCTGATCTGTCATAATATTGCATGTTGCTTTTATCACATTTTTCTTTCAGTATTTTTCTGTTCCCTCTTCTATATTTTTTAAGCAGTGACACTTGTCTTAATTTCTTAATAGTTTTCTCTGTTTGATACTTCCATGATGGCATTCAATTTCTCCCCTTCCTTTCCCTTACTACCCTGTGTTCTTATGGTAAGTCTTTTATCTGTTACTAATTTAGCTGCACAGTAATATATCCTATTTAATTCTGTGATAGCACATTAATCTCTATGGAAAGTCCTAATTACTGTGTTCATTTGCTTTTATCAAACTTCTAACTTTTTAGGTTTTATTGACCTTTCTGTAGTCTGTTCCTTTCATTGATCTTAATGTGTCTGTCCATCTCTATTAAATCAAGCAACTCTTCACTTAGAAAAATTTCTTCTAAATTGAGGGCATTCTTTGTTCTCCATTTGCTGTGGACATTCTGTACAAAGTTCCAGAGCATCTTCCTGTGCCACATTCTCTTCAGTTTCATCCTGTGTCATCTGTTTCTCTCTAATATGGGAACTCACTGGCCTGTCGCTCCACAGCATTGACTGTGCCAGAGTTGCTATAGTTTCCCGTTCTGTCCTTGCTGTCCAATTACAATTGAACGTTTGTACTGGTTTCCTATGAAAGGCTCCAAAGTATCTTCATATGGCAACTGATCAGATGTTTCCCGCTCCACTGGTTTCTCCTTAATTTGGGTGCCCATTGCTCTATCCTGCTGTGATGTTATCACAGTTAAATTTCCTACAATAAATCTGTCCTTTCACAGATAATCCATAATCCATAACCGGAGTTTCTATTTCTTTAACTTCTCCATTACTAATCCTCTCTTCTACACAGTATGCATGCTATGATGGCATAAAAGTACAACAAAGGCTTTAGTGGAAGTTACTTTTTTGAAATGCACATCAAACACTGACCATGACAAACGGACTTGGAAAATAAAGTAGCACAGGACAGTTTTCCTGTAACCCCTGCCTCCAACCCGCCCCGTCTTCCATATGTGCTTACTCTGAGATTATACAGCATTGGTGATGCAGAGAAACATTCTTATTCACACACTTCCATGATCTCTGACACATGCACATTGCAGCAAAATAGTAATTTACCAAAACATAACTGCAGATTCCTGTTTAATCGAAACTTACTTCAAGTATAGTACTTCCCACACCCAAGTATCTACTGTAGTGTCAAAAACAGCAAAGTAGTGATGCTAGTAACTTAATGATGGACATCTTGAAATTGGGTATATTCGGGAGAGTCATGATATTTCAGTCTGAAAAGGGTCCTGGGAGGAATGGCAGGGAGGGGTTGTGTATACCAAAGAGAAGGCTGTCCACAATGTGTTCTGTGAGGGGAAAGGAGCTGTTACCCTGCAGAGGGAAAGGTACTTCATTTTTATCCTTCCTTGTGTAGAACTGTAGGGAGGTGATGCTTTATATTTCCATACAGGCAAGGATAACAGAACGAGAGTTAACTCAGACTTGACTGTGTCCTTGTGGTCTCAGAGTACTTTTCATTTACTGGTCAGCTGTTTTGCCAAAACTATGTAAGGGAATGTCTGCCTATCCACAACCTTAGGAAATTCTGTATATAAATCTGAAGCAGTACTGCATTTGAGTTGAACGGTTTGTCAAAAGAAGTGTGGCAAATTTATTTTGTCTCCTCCTTTTTTTCTCGAAAAAAAAAAACGTGTTTTTGTTTGCGTTGTAAATAAACTGACTTAAAAATGATGACAGCTAGCTTCAGCATTTATTCTTTGCTAGATATATGTATGGGTGTGGCTGGTGCAGTGTAACATTGGCACCTCACAGCCAAAGGCTTATCTGATTAATTTTCAGCTGGGGTGCCTTATATGTGGAGTGTGCATATCCTCCCCCTGTTTGGGGGGTTCTCCTAGTCTGTGGTTTCCTCTCACTTCAAAAACAACGCAGTATTTATTTATATTGAATTTTGCTGGGGTAGAGCATTGATTCCCATTGGACCCTTTCACTATAGTAGGTGCACTGGTGACAGTGAATTGTCCATAGGTGTGCATTTGGAATGTTTGTGATGGTGAAGAAATGCCTGGCTGTCTACTTTAACTGTTGATGGCAGTGGCTATTCATAAGGTCACTGTATATGTCTGATACAAAGTGTACATAATGTGCACACACATACGTGCTTGTGTGTTTTGTACATATATATAGTTTTTTGTGTGTGCTCAGGACATCCTTTTTGACATTTTTTGACAATTGCATTTCTAAGTCGGTGTCAATTTATTTCTGAGATTATTCTTTTTCTTCTGTCTTTGGTGACTGTAGTATTACCACCAAAATTTCATGATGTGCTTTATATAGCTCAGTGTTGTAACAATAATTAGTACTGTCACTTTTCCTATAGATGGCCTAATGTCTAGACCAACTTCCAGAACTCAGCAGCCTTCTCCCAACAGGACTGGTGAATATCTAACCCTTAGTGACATCAGTGCATTCATTTTATAAAAATGTTGTCGGCCTATGATCCTTGATCTTTCTTACCATATGTTGTGTTGCATGAACTATTCTACTCTGGACGTAGTCTGGCACCATTGTGCCAACTCCAGGCCTCAGTCCAGATAAGTACTTGATTAGAGAAATCTTGTTAACATTAGATATTCTTCATCTCACATTGCTGCAGTCCTTACACTTGGGTAGTCCGCTGTCCTCGGTCGGCCCGAATATCCATTTGACTGACATCAGAAGCAGCATTGCTGAGATTTTTCGATTTCAAGTTTCAGACCGGGTTCAAAGTTGGGGAATATTTTAGTTTTTCTTGCCTCAGTGATTTACCGGATGTCAGAAAAGTGAATAATTGCATTTCTTGTGGGAAACAGATAAGATTATCATACTTTGTGTATTCCTTGCTTAGGGCCTGAGCATGTGCTAGATTCAATAAACGCACTATAAAGAGAAGGTTGGATTGTGCCAGGTTAGTCTTTGGGAAGCGGTGCAAAAATGCCAAGCAGTTAAGCCTGGCTAGAAGAACCGTCTGTACCGACGCGGTTCTTAGAGAGATGTCGGTGGAGCGGTGGTTCCACCGAGGTTTCATTGGGTTCCCAGGAGACTTTGTTATTGCAGGATGTGGCCTCTCAGGAGGCAGGTCAGGCTGAAGGGGCTTCTCAGGCTACTATACTCCCTTCCCTTCCTAGGTGGTTAGGCCCTCTCCTTCTGCTTCCAAGGCTTCTCTCAGGGCAGGCCAGGTTTAGCTTCTGTTGGTGTCACCCCTAGTTCTTCAGGTGCTGTGCCCAAGAAGCATATGCTTAAAATGGCAGAAGATTTGATTACTTAGATTAGGGTTCTTTGCCCCTCCTGATAAGAGACCTAGGGTGGAGCCTGAGCCAGGAGTTTTGAGCAGGCTTCGATGTTTCAGAGTCTTAGACTTGCAGGAGTATTCTCCTTATTCTGACTCGATGTGGATGATTCTACTCCTTCTGCTTCTCCTCCTGAGGATTTTTCTTTTCAGAAACTCTTCATTCTATGAGGAGCATTTTAAATGGGAAGGTCAGGACTTCTCTGATTCCAGGAAAAGGCTTAGGGAATTTTTGTTTTTGCCCAGCATAGGCCTTTGGCTATACCTCCTGTTTTAGATGTTGTGGAAGATGTTTTTGCAGAGGCTTCTCTTAATCCTGATTCTTTGCCTCCTGCTCCTGTTAAACCGATAGATATTACAGGGTGCCTGAAGCTCATAAGTATCTCTTTAAGAGTCCTAGGGCAGACCCAGAAACTGTTAGTCAGGGGCCTAAAGGTGTTAAGGCTTCTGTTGTCAAGAACAGACAAGGAGGCCAAGGCTTTGGATAGATGGGGAAAGAAAGTTTATACTTCTTCCACTCTAGCTATGAGGGCTTTGAATTGCCAGTTTCACATGTTAAAATACCAAAACTATCTCCTTTCACAATTGAAGTCTAAGGTTGATGCTCCTGTATTGATTGTAAAGAGTTGCAAGATTTAGTACATGTTTCTGAACAGGTGGGTAAGCATTCTTTGCAATGTGGTTTTGATGCTGTACAGGCCGGCTGAGGGATCAGAATTTATCTGACCATGTTAAAACAAGGATTTTAGATGCTCCTTTACAATCTGATGTGTTGTTTGGTTCTCCTGTTGAGACAGTTTTAAAGAAAATGGAAGACAAGGCTAAGTCTATGCAGACTGTTAAAGATTTTTTGCAGGTTCAGCCTCCAAAGATTAGTAGAAATTGGCCTACTTAAGGGGTGGATGTATCCTTCTTATGATTCCCAGTCTAGGGGTAGATCTAGACGTGGTAGGGGCAGAGCTCAGGGCTCTTTCAGGCCTAGAAAAGGGAGTTCTCCTGCACAGTCTTCAGGTGAGGGCAGGGGTCAGTCCTTTCGTAAACAGACCCAATGACCTACCTTTTCAGCTGCCAGAGCCTTCCCATCTGGCAGCACCTTTGGGAGGAAGGTTGGCACTTTTCAAAGAAAATTGGAGTTTAATTACCCAAGACAGATGGGTATTGGATATCATACACCACGGTTACAGGTTTTATTTCCATACCTTGCCTCCTTTCAAAGGCATGCCGGACGTTCCTCCTCCACAAAGAATAGAGGCTCACAAGCAAATTTCTCTGTTACTCCAATTAGGGGCCATTCAGCCAGTCCCTATGCCAGAAGTGGGCCTAGGATTTTATTCTCGCCTGTTCCTAGTACCAAAGAAAGGGAACACGTGGAGACCAATTTTGGACTTATCTATCCTCAACACTTATCTGGACATTCCCAAGTTCAAAATGTTGACGCTACAGCAGCTTTTACCTCTGCTGGGCAAAGATCATTGGATGGTAACTTTAGATCTCAAGGAGGCTTATCTTCATGTTCCTATCAGACTGAGTTGCAGGAAGTATCTGCGTTTTCGTGCTGGGACTTCTCATTATCAGTTCTCTGCATTGCCCTTTGGCTTATCTACTGCGCCCAGAGTGTTCACGAAGGTTCTGGCTCCAGTGATAGCTTTCCTCAGGTTAAAAGGAATACAGATTTATCCCTATTTGGACGATTGCCTAATTCTGGCTCAAGGAAGGGACGAGCTTCTTCTTCATTTGGATTATGTGATAGCAGTGCTAAGATGCCTGGGGTATTCTAATAAAGTCCAGTCTAGTACCCTCTCAAGACATGTGCTTTCTGGGTGTGAGACTGAATACAGCATCCCAGATGGCCTTTTTGACCCCGGACAAACAAAAGAATCTTTCCCTTTACTTTCATCAGTTGTCTCATCAGTCCGGGCTGACTGCAAGGACAGTCCTTTAAGCCTTAGGGTTCATGGCATCTTGTATTCTGGTGCTTCCCAATGCCAAACTGCATATGAGAAAGCTACAATGGTATCTCAAGAATGTATGGACACAGCACTGCCAGGATTTGGACACTGTCATTCCAATAATACCTTGCATTCAAAAGGAATTTTTGTGGTGGGCTCAGGGATGTCACCTAAACGACAGATGCCTCAGACAAAGCTTGGGAGCTCATCTGAATGGAAAGTGGATACACGACAAGTGGCCTGCCAGACTACAACATCTACATATCAACTTGAAAGAGATGTTAGCAGTCCAGTTTGCATTAATAGCTTTCAAGGATTTACTTCTTCCAGGGCAGGTGTTGATTCTAACAGACAACACAACTGTCATGTGGTACATCAACACATTCTTATCCTCTATGCAGGCAAGCGATGATTTTGTGGGAGACTGCTCTCAGTTTACAGCTAAATCTTCAGGCAAGGTTTCTGGAGCACAGAACTCCTTAGCAGATGTGTTGAGCAGACAAATTATGGATCCCCACGAGTGGAAATTGGATCCTCATGTATTTCAGAAATTGACAGTGTCTTGGGGAACTCCAGACATAGATCTGCACTAAACCACCAGCTGCCAAAGTTTTGCACAAAAGGTTTCATCCCACAGCTTGGAGAGTGGATGCTCTTTCTTTCAATTGGAGCAATCTTCATGTGTATGCCTTTCCACCTCTGCCTCTCCTCCCAAAGGTATTACTAAAGGCCAGACAGGACAAGCCAAGGATGATTTTAATAGCTCCAGATTGGCCTCGACAGCATTGGTACCCATTACTGAGGAGCCTGGTGAAGCCTCCATGGCCTTTGTTCCACACCTGTTGTCTCAGGAGGACAGTCATTTGCTCAATGTCAAGCTTCACTCTCTGCACCTAACAGCCTGGCATATTCTGTTTTGAACCATAGTGGGCCTCCACTTCCACAACAAGTTTTGAATGTTATTTTGGAAGCTAGAAGGCCTAGTACAAGGAAAGTGTACGCAGAAAAATGGAAGAGATTTTTATTTTGGAGTACAGCAAAGGATTTTGATGTTTCTGAGCCTAATTTAAGTGTGGCTCTTCAATATCTTACTGAGTTACTGGACAAAGGTTTGTCTTTCTCTTCTATTAAGGTTCATGCTGCAGCAATTTCTCACTATGATTGTGACCCACCATTGTTTTCTCATCCTTTGTTCAAGCAATTTCTTAGAGGGCAAAGAATATAAGAAGAGCTCTACTCCTGCTTGGGATCTCAATTTTGTGTTGGAGAAACTCACTCTACAACCTTTTGAGCCTGCAGCTACTGCTGACTTAAAGTTTTTATCATGGAAGACTGCTTTTTTGTTGGCTATTACCTCCGCAAGAAGGGTTTCCGAGTTGCAGGCCCTTATGGCAGTTGAGCCTTTCTTAATTTTCCATAAGGATAGGGTATCTTTAATCCTTCCTTTATGCCTAAAGTGGTTTCTAGTGTGGCTTTAAACCAAACTATTCATTTGCCTACCTTTTATGCAAATCCCCAAAATAAAGGGGAAAAGATTTTGCACACTTTAGATGTACACAGGCAGTTGCGTTATTATTTGGATAGAACTAAAGGGTTCAGGCAGTCTCAGCAGTTATTTGTTTCTTTTGCTTTGAGTTCTCAGGGCAAGCCTGTGTCAAAACAAACTATTTCTAAGTGGATTGGGTTCTGCATTGCTTTCTGTTATTCCCATCATGGCAAGGAAGTTCCAGCTGGGATTAGGCCTCATTCCACTAGGGCTACTGCCACTTGACAGCTTTTTGAGAGGGGTGGCAACTAAGGATATTTTGGAGGCAGCTACTTGGAGTTCAGTGCATACTTTTTCCAGGCATTATCACCTACCACTTTACTCTAAATCCAGGGCTGGTTTTGCCACTGCTGTTTTGCAGGGCATTTTGGCAGCTCCTGCTTCCTTATAATTTGGCCATCCTCCCTTACCTCTGCTTTGGGATTCTACCAGGACTGCAGCAATGTGAGATGAAGAACATAGTACAGTTTTGTACCTACCATAAATGTAGATGTTCAAGATCCACATTGCTGCAGTCCAATTCTACCTCCTTCCCTCTGTAGTTAGAGGCGGTTGTGTGGGTTGGGTGTATATTGTGTATTGTATATATTGTACATATTTTCAGTGCTAGGATGGTTGGTTGTTGGTTTGCTGTCTTTTGGTTTTTGACCTTTATTTTGAGGGTCTTCTGACATCTGGGGCAAGAAAAGACTGAGGATATGACGTCGGTCATGCGCATTTGTACCCTGACATCCTGATGTCAGTCAAATGCGCCTTGACCTGATATTACTGAGGACAGCGGACTACCCAAGTGTAAGGACTGCAGCAATGTGGATCTTCGAACATCTACATTTATGGTAGGTACAAAACTGTACTTTTCTTTGTTTGATAGCAATACTTTTTTTGGAGGTTGTTTGACAAATTTTTGCAGTAGGGTATGTCTATGCCCAAGAAGGAAACCATGTATGTGTTCTGTGGTAGGCAAATTCCACACAGAGATTCCCATTGCTCTTGTGTTTTTTGCCTTAGACCTGAATTTGAAGTTAGGAGTTGTAATGACTGATGGTGTTAGTTTGAAAAGGAAGAGAAGAGTACATTGCTTGAAAAAATATTTAGACCAGAAGAGACTTCAAGGCCTGACTTGTAACTCCATAGTATGAGTTTATCTAGCACTTGCTGTTAGAAGAGATAATTGAGACAGTCCAGCATCACTGCTTAGTTGGAGAATATGGCATCTAGGTATCTATATCATATGATCACAAAACCATATGGTCAAGTGTGAGAAGATTGAAATTCATGACATCAAACTGTCTTTTCCTCTGGAAGGTGGCAACACAAATAACTGTTTTTGCAAGGGGATAAGCCTTCTTTCCCCCACACGCCCTACATATTATAATTACCAGCTCTGAGATCTCTCTACATTAGGGAATACAAACACCTGACCCCAAAAATAGCTGCTTCCAGAGGAGCCCAGTTCAGTCTTCTCACACACGGGCATATGGTCTTTCAATCATATGGAATAGACCCAGTTTCCAGAGCAGCAATTTTGTAGCCCTAGACAATTCAGATTTCTTCAACTCTGTATGCTTGTTGGGAAATGTGCTGTACTCCAAATATATACTGTATATAATTGCTTGGCAAGACTGTATTATGCTTAAATTATGCTTTTGTAGGTTAAGTAACATTCCCTCCCATCTTGAACAGTAAATTGCATAATGGACTTTATGAATATGCTTGTTGCCTCACAGCAAGAGGTTCTCCTGTTCGATTCTCGGCTGGAGTGCCTTCTGTGTGGAGTCTGAATGTCCTCCACGCGGTTGAGCGGCATTCGAAAGACATGCGTAAATGGGTGTGCCTTCATTGAAGGTTGGGTGTCGGGCTGGCAACTCTGCACCATAAAAATCTATTGCCAGTCATTAGTGGACCGGAGTTCTGTTGTGGTGACCCCTAACCGGGAAAAGACAAAAAGATAACTTTCTGAATATGCTTTGCCCAAGAGTTTGTCATTTGTTACCATGTGAACTTTGCTGTAGGCTTGTTCGTAGAATTCCTCACATCCATACTCTTGTTAGCAGTTACTTTTTTCTATTTGAGCATATTGTTTTGTACAGCTATGAGTGATTTCACCCATAGGCAGTTTGTCTTTTCCATTTTAGGCCCACAGCTGCTGTGTGTCATTCTTGTTCATGTCATAGAATACTTTAAAACTGGAAGATCTGTAACTATTTTTTAAGCATTTTAAAACTGCCTTCTTCAAGCCTCTATTCTCAGGCCTCCTAGGCTTCATCTTATTCTAGCAGTTTAATTCGATGCAGAGTCAATTCTGACATTTTGGGTACAAGCATAAGATTGTATCTTTATACTGTCCATATTGTGTGTTTACCTTTAATATTTGACAAGTCTCGACGATTTCTTCAGTTGTTAGTAGTGAAAGTGACTTGTACTCTTAATTTATTCTTCAGTTCAATCAGGACAGAAACATTGTCAGTCTTCAAAGTATTAGCAGTAATTTATTCATTTTTTAAGCTTTAGCTGATTTCTAATAACATCTACACTAATTCAGTTTGGTTCCTGATGTACTTATACTTTTGAGACCTTTTGATAACTTTCCTGGGAGTGGGCATCATTGACAAAGCATCTGGTCTTATTTGCGCAAAACATTTTCCTATTAGACTGTCTAATTGTGTATACAAAGCAGATGATCATGAGGGGATATTTGAGCAGTGGCTCTGCGTATTACTTAAGTTTGCCAAGCAAAATGCCTACAAATTTTAGAATTAAAGTGCTGTGATTTGAAAATGCGTTCTTTCTAGAACTCGTAACAGTTCCTTGCTTACTGAATTTACTGTCCACTTAACATTCTTACTGTCTTCAACCATTCCTCTGATATATACCTTTCTTTGCTCAACTGTATCAGCTGTTGCTGATTTTCTTTCCTCCACTGTATCAGCTGTTGCTGATTTGTTTAACAAATCTATTCTCAGAAGTCTCCCTTTCCATCTGTGAGTAATTGTAGTTTCTTTGATCCATCATGTTCTCTTACCGTAAATTCATAATTTTTTTCTATGCTTTATCAATAAGTTCTCCATCTCTGTAAAAAAAAAAACTTCAGATATTTCTCCTTACATGTAATCCACTATTCTGTCCGTATCTTCATTATAAAAATTGTAGCTTTGTGAATAGTGCTATTTTGCCAGCTTGTCTTTGTAAGTTTATTTTTTTAATCTGGTTTATCTTTCTCTGACCCATGTGGTTTGTGTTCTACTTGTTTTGAAGAGCTTATGTTGCCCTGTACCAGATGAGACTGCTAAGGTCATTTGGGTAAGGGGCTGCTGCGAGATGTTGCTAAGACATGCCCTGAAAAGTCTGGCGGGAATTCATTTGCCTACTTGCAGTGGTCATTTGGAACTGTCGGTCTTCCCTGATAGTGAGTATGCAGTGCTTTTCATTACAAAGATCCCTTGAATATCATTTGCGTTGGAAGGTAAAATTAAACATGCAAAGGGATTTTACTTTTTATCATAACTTGATTACATTTATTTTGATTGTGCAGAGAAGTAATGATCTGATGTCAATCTTTACTCAATCCTTGACCGTGGTCTCTGTTCAGAGCCTTGGGAACTGACTTGTCGTTTACTTCAGGTCACGTCTTCCAAACTGAGCTGGGCTCCTACCCTTAATGCTCCTCTCTAAATTACCTCCGATCGCATTTGCCTTTTTTGTGTGTCAGACGTGTACGTCCACTCTCGAGCTTTGGCTTCTGATTAAAGTAAGTTTTTTTTTTTTTCCTTAAAATCTCCTTTCTACCTTCCAGTGACTTTATTTCCCTACCCTCTTCTCTTGTCATATCTTTTCAGTGGGTGCGTCTCCCTCTCTTCCCCTTTTTCTACCATTGATGGTTTTTCTATATACCATTGTTGGGTACTCCCTTATACCTATTTAGGTATTTATTGGATACCACTGTTGGTATCTCCCTTTTCTTGTTCTCTACCAAAAAAAAAAAAAAATCTTTAACTGTTCCTGTTTTTGTTGGCGAGCGTTTATTTATTGGATACGGCTGAAAAATGACTGTTCAGCTAATTCATCTAAGGGCACCTTGGGTTTCAAGAGGTGCCAAAAGTGGGATAGGAAAATGCCCAACTCAGATGGGCATGTTTGGTGTGTTTACTGTCTGGGTAAAGTTCACATGCAGGAAAATTGATCAATATGTCCTGATATCTCCACCTGGACACTCACTGAATGGAGAAATACTTATTGTAAAAGGATTAAGGAAAGGGGACTTTGAAGAGGCCATTTTTGGGTCCAGGGCCGAAGCTAGTTCATCTTTCTCTTCCAAACAACGAACTTCCTTAGTTCTAAGCACTTCTTCGGAACCACCTAAGAAGATTTCAAAACAGCATTTGGGGTCAACAGCTCCCTTAGTACCGAAGGGCAGAAAAGATTTGGCACCTGCCAAACCTTCGGATTCGACTTCAACTGCCTCTGCACCAACAGAGTCATTTGTATTGGAGCAGACAGATGTAATTTCTATACCAAGGTCTGGATATTCTCCCTCAATCGATCCATTGAAGGATTGACCACAGAGCTCATTTATTGAACTGAGACCCCCCCTAGGGTCTCCTTCGATTTTGTTGGTTTGATCCGCTAAGAGCCTGTCTGAATCGGACATCATGAGGCTGGTGGATCAGCTCTTGATAACGAGGGGATTATCTTCCTCTTCGGTTCCTACCCAAGTCGGCACCAGGACTAGTCCTAATTTGATAGTCTTTGATTCCTTCTCCAACTCCGAGTGAGTCATTGGAGCCCCTGACACTGACCTGTCTGTCTCCAACTGTCTCGGATCTGGTAAGAATATCATTCCTGAAACTGAGAATTGCCTTGAGTTCCTCTGGGGTTTCGGAACTGGAAGTCTCCTGGAGTCGAGACTTTGTGTCTGGTTTTGAGGAGCAGGGATCGACTACTTTAATTTTGGAGCCTTCCATACCTCTCGGCACTTCAGCTTTCGTTGGATCGACCCAGCCTTCAGTTTCGGGGGGGTTGTCTCCTTTAGTGTGGAGTGGGACCACAGTTCCGAAGGAGTTTGTTTCAGTTTCGGCCCCCGTCCCTCTACTCGGGGGCAGGCCTTCCCAGTCATAGAGAATGCATTGTATATTGTGGACTCCCAGTCTGTCATCCCTGTCTATTCAGACTTCTTCCCTTTAACCAGAGCTTCCATCAGTATCATCCATAAGACAGACTGCACAAAAGCCCCACCTGGGTGGTTTCCTATTCAGATACTTCCCAGGAACATCCCGCCGAGGAACTGCCTGTGAAGAAAAGGTGCAATAGGAAGCACTTAAACTCTGCAGAGGTGTCTGTCACCTGAGGATGCTGATTTTGATGAGTGGGGAGGTTCCCCCGGTCACCCCCTGATGATGATTCCTTTGGGGACATCCTGGAAATTCGTAAGCAGAGGGGTGGCTGGACTTCCCTCCAGCCTTCATAGGAGGAGTCTGCATCCCTGGAGGCTTTTTGTGCCCAATCCTCTACCTTTTGGATCTCGCTGCCCGCTGACTACCTCATTAAATTGATCGCCCAGAAGTTTCATAGACCTTTGCTCTCAGGTCTTTGAACTACATGGTGTACTTTACCAGATAGCAGAGAAATCTAATCAGAGGTGTCAGATACTCTCTCAGGAGCAGTAGTTGAAGAGATACGAGACAAAGTTGCTTCACAGCTTGCTACCCTTGAAGCAATTTCCAGTTCATCCATGAGACTGATTGCCCATTCAGCCTAAGGGATGACTAGAGCAACGGGTTCAGGCGTAGCCCTTGGGAGACGTGCCTGGATGTGCTTGTGTGACTTTGCAGAGCCATTTCGATCTTCATTCATCAATGCTCCATTTGACAGATCATCCCAGTTTGGACCAGAAGTGAAAGTCACACTTGCCAGATGTGAGAAAAATGGGAAGACCCTTAATGCCATAGGCATACTCTTCGCTCCTCAATGGTTCTATTCCTAGAACCAGAGAAGTGGGAGACTATGGTTCAAAAAATCCAAAGGGCCTTTTCAAAGCTCACGTGGTGTAGATTTCCTGTGGGGCAGAGGGGGGAGTACAAATGGAATATGCCATTCTAGAGGCAGAGATGGCCCACAGAACCAGGGGTCCAGAGATTTCTTCTGTGGTAACTCCTGTCGGCACTCCTGAACAGAGGCCAGATTGCCTTCCTCTGGAGGCAGTTGGACGATTATCCTGTTACCAATCCGCCTGGCAACAAGTAACATTGGACAATTGGGTGCAGGGATTCCTTTCCAGAGGCTACAATATTACACTTTCAAGTCCAAAAACCCAGAAGACTCCCAGATATTCCATCCAGTCACAGGGAAACGGCAGTAGTAGAAATTCAAAAACTGCTTGAAGAGAGTCATCCAGGAAGTCCCACCAGACCAAACAGGATCCGGTTTCTACTAGAGATTCTTTAGTGCCCCAAAAAACAGGGGACTGGAGACCAATTTTGGATCTTAGCCAGTTCAACAGGGCAGTTCAGCAAACCAAATTCCGAATGGTCTCAGTACAGTCAATACTGCCATTCTTGGAAAAAGACTATTGGATTCTGTAGATCTTCATAATGTGTATTACCAAGTTAAAATTGGCAAATGCTCCAGGAGATTCCTGCACTTCCGGCTGGGAGCCAGTAATTTTCAGTTCAGAACACTGCCCTATGGCCTCATCACAGCCCCCCAGAGTGTTTACCAAATGTATGGCAATGGGTAGCAGCTCATCTCCGACTGCAAGGATTTTGAGTTTTTCCATACCTTGATGACTGGTTCCTTACCACTACCACCAGGTGTCATCTAGAACGGGCAAGGGATTACACTCTGCATCTTTGCTCATCTCCAGGCATTACAATAAATTACGAAAAGTCAAATCTATGATCATCACAACATCATCGGAGCTCTGTCAGATACAGTTGCAGGTCTTGTTTCACTTCCATTGGAAAGACTACGAAAAATCGGGTTACATGTCAGCAAGATTATCCAGCCAGATTAGTCCTATAAGCATTAGGCTAAATGGCAGCCTCAATCACTCTATATCCTTTAGCCAGATATCACATGCAAATCCTCCAATGGCTGCTAGTTTCCCAGTGGTCTCTGCTCAGCCTATGTTGCACATCTTAATTACCGGTCACTGCAAACAGGAACCATCATGGTGGCTCCACTCTAACGAAATTCTCTCGGGCCATCCATCCATTCATTCTTCCACAGCCCCAAGCTATAGTGACCATGGATGCTTCCCAGATAGGGTGAGGGGAGGCATTATCTGGGAAGGACAATCCAAGGCACTTGGCCCCAACTGGAGGCTGATCTGCACATCAATAATAGGTGCTTTCTTCTAACAGATTTCTCACAGCAACTCGTATCCCGGGGAGCTCCAGCGTGATAGTAAACAAGCTGAGCAGGACTATTTTGATGCCTCATGAGAGTTTCTCAATCCTGTGGTAACTGAAAAGATTTTCCTTCTCTGGGGCCAACCTTGCTGTGATCTGTTTGTGTCCCCTCTGAACAACAAGTGCAGCAGTTATTTTGCCTGATTCACCCTCAGGGGGAGATGCTGAATGTTGCTGTTGTCCATGATTGGCCCCCCGGTCTCCTGCACACCTCTCCACCAACTCCCCTGATATCTCAATTTCTAAAGAAAGCCAAGAGGTCGAAGAACACAATCCTCATTGACCCATTCTAGACTTAACAAGTTTGGTTTCCCATCCTTTGGCCTCGTCTACTTTGGAGACCTTGGATTCTGCACCCAGCTCTGGATCTGCAGTCTCATCCAGAGGGAATAGTTCATCTGAATCTCAAACATCTCAAGCTCACTGCATGGCTTCTCCAATTCCCATGATTGCCAGGCATGCTTACCTTTCCTCTTGTCCATCAAATCATTGTGGCCCATCATAAACCTTCTACTAGAAAACTGTACCAGTGTAAATGGGGAAAAATTTGCTAGATGGGCTTTCAGTAATGAGCCTTGACCCTTATACAAACCCTGTACATAAAGTTTTGGATTTTTTAGATGACCTCTGTCTGTTTTTTCAGCCTCGATAATTCAAGTCCAACTAGCTGCAATTTCTAATTTCCATACCGGTTTTGAACGCTCTTCTCTCCTGTCGCATAAACTTTGTAAAGCTGTTTTGAAGGGGATCCTGATGTTAAGACTTCCCTTTAAAGAGCCCATTGCTCCATGGGATGTAACACTAGTTCTACAGTCCCTTCCTCGCTCTCCTTTTGGACCATCAGCTACATGTGACTTAGTTTCTGACTTGGTAAACTTTGTTCTTGGTGGCTATAACTTCTGCCGGAAGAGTTTCTGAAATTCAGGCCTTGTCCTGCAAACCTCCCTACGTAATATTTCACAAAGACAGTATCTCCCTCAGGACTAATCCTTCCACCTTATTGAAGGTAGTCTCAGATTCCAGTATCAATCAAACTTTGCAACTACTGTTCTTCCCTAAATTTTCCAATAAAGGGGAATATTCTCTAAGTTTATTAGACATTCACAGACCACTATGATTTTACCTCCACAGAACTAAGGATTTCAGAAAATCTGGCCAGTTATTTGTTGCCTTTTCCTCTCTTTCCTTGGGTAACCCAGTTACTAAGATGACCTTAGCTAAATGGCTAAGAGATTGTATCACTTTTATCAGTCATTCAAAAGGGCTTCACCTTCCATGTCCTGTTAAAGCCCATTCATCTGGAGTTGTGGCAACCTCTGCAGTTTTTCATACCAGAGGTTCCTTAGATGACATTTGTGCAGCAGCCACATGGTCATCTTCTCGTACATTTATCACTCATTACAAATTGGATCAGGTGCCATTCTGTTCGATGGTGCTAGGAATATTCTTCTGTGAGACCTCCCAAGATTCCAGTAGCTGGTGGACACTCAGTCAAGGATTGAGTGAAGACTGACAACATCAAATAAAGAAGTTATGTTTTACCATAATGTTCCGTCTGTGTTGTCAATCTTCACTAATCCTTGACATCCCCTCTCTCTTTCCCCCAACCGGAGACTCTTAGTGGTTTGAATTCTCCTAGGACTGGCTTCATAATAGGGACACACATCTGGTCTCTTCTTCTATTTACTGTTTGTCTGCCACTAATTTAGGCAAACTTGATCTGAGGTAATTTAGAGAGGATAATTATGGGTAGATCCTAGTTTGAGAGTTTGGATGGTGCGAGCCGAAGTAAACAGCCGAATTGGTTCTGAGGCTTAGAACCAAATCCACAGTCAAGGATTAGTGAAGATCGACAACACAGATGAAACGTTATGCTAAGACGTAACTTCTTTTTCTTGTCATGTATTTTAACTGTAGCGTTTTTCTTGCTCTGCTTTGTGTGATGCATAAAATATAAACTCTTGAAAAAAATAAAGATGAAAAATATTTGTTGAAGTTGTACTGTAAATGTATTTGCTTTCATTTCAACTAGATTTTCCTTCACCTTGGCAGTCTTTTGTAGTTTCACTAAAGAGTAGCAGCTTACCGCTGAAGGTTAACATGATGTGGTGCAGTTATTGAACTGTTGCTTGTAGCTCTGGGTTTTATTCCACACTCTACATTTGACTCGTGTGCAACTTTGAGCAAGTCGCTTTGAGCAGAAAGTGCTCCCAGGTTCCTCTTGATGTGTGCAGCACATGTGCATGCATTTAGTTAACAAATAACACTTAAATGCAGAACAGTAGTGGATGTTACTTTGGTTTCATAGATGTCTTTAAGTAAGCTGTGTAACACAAGAAATATGTTCCGTTTTGTATATTTATATAGACATGGTTGTGGGTGCTCATTTCCCAGCTTTATAGATTGTCATCAAAACTTGACCACCATACATTTTTATTGTAAAGTAATGTCAAAAATGTTTTGTAGCCAGCACACTTAAGTAAAACAGGCATTTACTGCTAACTCATGCATACGCAGGCACCTCGTTGTAAAGGAAATGAGATATTTCTTTAGCTAAGAAACCTCATGGCATTAATCAAACCATGAAGAACACGGACTGAAAAGCTTTTAATGGTCTGCTAACTTAGAAACCACATAGTGAGTCAAATGTTTTGGCAGCTAGTAAATGTAACGGTAGATAAACAACTGATTTGCACATTACTGTTAACTCGTGCATGTGTTATGTCCCTTTTGATACAGGAAATTAGTCATTTACGTGAGTAATTTGACAGCATCAGGCAAACGCTGAGCAGCTTCAACAGGTTCATAGGTTCATACTAGGCTATCTGCCCAAAGGCATTTATAAGCCTAGCCCATAGATATGTGGCTTTCGCCACCCCTTTAGTTTGAATAAAACTATGCCTATTATTTTGCTGTGCCTCTGTCAAGCAGTGACACTGAAGTAATCCCTGGGGTATATCTGCGGTCTCCCATCCATTGGTCAAGATTCCTCTTGAACAAGGCCAGCGAGGTGCTCTGCCTCACATGTACCGGGATTTTATTCCACAGCATAGGGAGTCTCTGGGTGATGAATCTGTCCCTCCAGCATGTCCTATTAATAACCGTGTCAAGGTTTAAGTCTCCCGCCCTTGTGGTTCTGAGGGATCTAGATTTTTTGAGGTGAAGCATATTCATCAAATCTGGGTTTGACATGGCCTTATATGTCAGCCACAGGTCACCTCTGAGCAAGCGGTATGAGACTGAATAGAGCTGGAGTTCTTTCAGTCGGGCAGCATAAGACATATTTTTGAGACCCTTTATCCTCTTGGTGAGGAACTTTTGGGGCCTTTCCAGCTGCTGCAGGTGTCGGGTCAGATACATTCCGAATGGGGCATTGTACTCAATCATAGGTCTAATGAGTGATGAGTACAGGGGGACGATGACCTCCCTTGATCTAGATGTGAATCACTTCATGATCAGGTGGGCAATGTAGAAGGTTTTCCTGACTACTTTAGCAACATGAGTGTCAAACAAAAGGCTAGTGTCAACCTGGGTCCCCAAGTCCCTGATGACTTCTTCTGTGATCAGTGGATTGCCACCTATATGGTAGCTAGGGGTAACCTTGTTTTTCCCGAAGGGTATGACTATGCATTTCTTGGCGTTTAACTTTAGGCCATGGCTCTGGCACCAGTTATCCATTTCTGTGAGGCCCTTTAGAAGGATATCTGTGTCAGAAGTGTTTTCGACTATGGCGCCCAGTTTGCAGTCATCTGCAAACTTTGTCAGCCATAACCCTCCTGTGTTTGCTTGTACTTCAGAAAAGTAGATGCCGAACAAGAGTGGACCCAGGACTGAGCCCTGTGGTACACCACTTGTGACAGGCTTTGAGTCTGACATGGCTCCAACAACTCTGACCCTGTGGGTTCTGTCACTTAGCCAGTTTGCAACCCATCTTGTGATGTATGGGTTTACATTCAAGCTGATGAGTTTTTCGATGATACCTGAGTGGGATATTGTGTCGAATGCCTTTGCCAGGTCGAGGTAGGCTGTATGGACTGCCTCTCCCTCATCAATGGCCTTGGTGACTGTTTCAAAAAAGTCAACCAAGTTTAAAAGGCATGATCTGCCTTTGACAAAGCCAAACTGGGTTGGATCCAAAGTCTGCAAGTTCCCTATGTCTTTATGAGTTCCATTATGATCCTCTCCATGGCTTTGTAGATAAGGCTTGTCAAGCTAATGGGACGGTAATTTCCAGGGTCGGTGGAGGCACCGCCCTTGTGAAGTGGGACCACAGTCGCCGTGCGCCACTCCTAGGGTACTTATCCTGAGGTGATGCTAAGATTAAACAGCTGTCCTAACTGCGGGTTTAATTCCTCATTGAGTTCGTGGAGCACACAGCCGGGGACACCATCCGGTCCCATGGATGCTGTGTTTTTGCCTTGGAGAGCAGTTCTCACCTGGGCGTTGGAGATGTTTGGGGGCTACAATCCTCTGGTATAGATAGCAGTCCGTTTGGGGCGGGGGAGAAGTTTGCACTGAACCTGTCAGCCAGTATGTTGGCAATGTGTGTAGGTTCAGTAATCTTCACATCATTTTGGACTAATTCTGAGCATATCTGGGAGTTTCCTCCTAGGTTTCTAACATAGCTAAAGAAGGCCTTATGATTGTCTTTTGTGTCCTTGGCGATTTTTCTCTCAAAATTAGCCTTGGATGATTTTATGAGAGCTCTTAGTTTTTACTTATAATGATCAAAGGTGTCTTACCTTTCAAGGATTTTGCTCTATCTTGTAGTAGCTTCCTCCTTTTGTTGTAGAGCTTGTTTATGGCTGGGGTCCACCAGACTGGATGCTTGCCTTTGGTACAAAGAGTCTTAGTTTTGTTTGGGATTGCCTGATCCATGCAGTCCTGTAGGTGCTGGTAGAAGGCATTTGTAAGTGATTCAGCGGTTTGAGTAATGTTTACCACTGGCTCAGGGGCCTTAAAGGAGACCACACTAGTTTTTAGAAGTGTGAAGTCGGCTTTTGAGAAGTTTTTCACTGTGGTCTTTTTTATTTCAGGTGGGGGCGGGATGAGGACATCCAGCGAGATTAGTTTATGATCTGATCTCACCAGTGAGGGGTATACTTCCGGTGTTGAACATTGTGATCCCATGTTTGTGATGATGAGATCAAGTATGTTTTCTCCTCTTGTGGGGATGGTGACTAGTTGTTCCATGGCATTTGAGTTTATGAACTCCAGGAACCTTTGGGCTAGACAGTTTGGGCTTGAGTAGTGTTCCCAGTCTATATTAAGGTAGTTGAAGTCACCTAGTATGATGGTGTTTGGAGATACATTTATCCCCTCCAGTGATTTCAGGAAGGCCATGTGAGGTTCCTGAGTTTGAGAGGGTGGCCTGTAACATGCTACAAATTGCAGAGCAGTCTTGCCTATGGTTAATTGCACCTGGATGGTCTCCGATGCATCGTGCGTTGCCACCAACCTTGAGGTGTGGGTGTCCTTTATGAATATGGACACCCCCCCTCCTTTTTTGGTGTTGTCTGGATTTTGGGGCCGGAACGCATGATATGAGGTGAAACCTGATAGTGCTGGGGTGCTCTCAGGAGCCTTGAACCAGGTTTCTGTCACAGCACAGACATCGATGTTCTCCATACTGAGAAGGGCCTCGAGTGCGTGCATCTTGAGATTGAGACTTCTGGCATTGAGCAGCATTACCCTTAGTTTTTTTCCTTTTTGTGTTCTAGGGTGGTAGGTTTAGAATTTGAGCCTTGCCTAAAAAGGCACTATGGGGTGGCAAAGCCTTTGCCAATATCCGGAAGCCCAGGGGTGACAGGTGCAAGCCGTCCCTTGCGAAGCAGCGTGGCTTGTCCAGCATGTCATCCCAGGCAGACAGACATTGGATCCCCTTTGAATGACACCAGAATTTAAGCCAATTATTAAAGCTGATCATCTTATCACTGTATTGTGGCATCATTCTAGGTGAAGGTAGGATACTGCTCAAGGTCAGGGTCATACCTGCTTGGGCTACATAATCAGAGAGCTCCTCAATGTCTCTTTTCATGTAGTCCAAGGAGGTACGTCTCAGGTCGTTGACACCAGCGTGGACAATGACTGAGTCGTACTTGTACCTGCTGTTGAGAGACCTGAGTGCTTGCGTTATGTGGCGGATTCTAGCGCCCGACAGGCAGCTTACTGTGACCTTCTCCTTACTCAGTCTGGTGAGCGGGACATCAGTGTGTCTGACTATGGAGTCACCAATGACGAGTGTGTCTGGCATTGTGTTTGGCCTTAAGGGCTGTGACTGTTTGACACTCTGACTGTCTGGTCTATGTGTTGCATGTGTTTGGTCCTGAGGTGGTAGTTGTTTGGGTGTCTGCTTTGGTGGCCTCTGCTGTTTTGGTAGATTTTGATCAGAGCCTCCAGTATGTCTTTGTGTGATTATGTGTATGATTTGAAGTTGTGATGGTACTATGTGTGACTGGGTATGTAGTGTGTGTGGTTTCCTTCTCCTCCTGTCTGGTCTTGCCAGTCCTGTGTTGAGAGAGCTCAGCCTCCAGTTTGGCCGTATAGTTGCATCTCTCGCATGTATTTGTGTTTTGTGGGAGAAGGAGAGGATTGTCTGTGTACATGAGGCAATTGTAACATTGCCTCAATATTCCCAGGTTCACCAGTTGAGCAGGAGAGGACACTAGCAACTGATCCCTCGACATGCTAGAAGTAATAGATAAAAAAAAAAACTTACAAAAGACTCCGAGGGATGTGGGTTCTAGGCTGGTGGGGTACTATCTATAATAAAAGTGCTTTATCAAGGTGCAAGTACTGTAGGAGCAAGTGCTAGGCTTTAGAGATAGAGAATAGTCTACTTGGGAATCAAGTAGAGATGAACTTTTTAGTTGTAGGATACGCTGGTTAGATCAGCAGTACAGTTCGAGGAAGGTAGTTATAAGGGAAAATTTGAAGAGTGGAATTTAGGTAGCCCGAATAGTTTAACCTTGTTTAACCGCTGCTGCTCTTGTGTGCAACAGTGGCAACTCCGCGCTAAGTCACGCTAAAGTGTGCTAATGCGTGCTTTATAGCAGGGGGCTGGAAAAAACAGGAAATGACCCAAAATGGCCAACGAATTACTAGTTGCTGTTTCTAACCACTCATCTGAGGACAAACAAGCAGCTCAGTACTCCCCACTCCCACTGGTGAGTAAAGAAACTACCTCTGGCCACACAAGAAAATGGAGGAACACAGAAACCAAATACAAAGCCCAGGGATCAGCAAAATCTGATCACTGGAACAACTAGCTAGGAAAGTTTAGGAAAGGAGAAGTAGGTGTGGTTAGAAAACTTGGAAACAACTTACAGATATAAAGTTGCTAAGCCAGAGTGCCGGGATTGGTGAATGTGGAATGAGTATTTTGGAGAGTTTTATTTAAAGACTGCCCACTTTTAATCTGTTCTCTCTCCAGGACAAAACGTGGCTTATAATTCTGTTGAAGCCAGGTGAAGAACTATATTGAACACTATGAGCAGTCAACATTGCTGAACGCACCTGGTTAGCTGCTGAGTCATAAGAACAACCAGGTAATCTGGAGATCCCCTGCACACCCACTTTTTTGACTATTTGGCAAGATGTGCCTTAAGCTTTAAAAAGGTGAACAGGTAGTCTTGCTGCAGATGTCCCTAATCTCCGTTACCTATCTGCAGGGAATGTTGCAAATGCTAAATAAGAAAATAGAAAGAGCCTAGACTATTGAGAGTTAAATAGTTCCAGTATACAAAGAGAGTAGTTCATGCTGTAAGCAGACTTCATCTAATATTCCCATGAAGCTCAGTTAACAGACTGCTTATATTTGAGAATTGAGTGGTGCACAACCCAGGCCACTGAGGGCAGCTGAAATACATACATTATTATTTGGGTACTGGTTGGATGGTATGGTTTGGAGTTCTTTTGCAGCTACGGCCTGGGTACAAGATAACATTTGATGGTCAGCTCAAATATAGGAGGTTACAAACAGAAATAAGGAAAAGACACAGAGACAGGTGTGCCAAATGTACATATGACTCAAAACACTATTTCCATATGAAAAAGGTTGAATACAGGTATCACTACTTTGATGTAGTAGTCCATATCCAGGTAACAAAATTGCACATAAGCATCAGTGCTCAGTTTGATACTGAATTTTTGACTTTATAATAGAGGACAATATGGCTGATTTTACTTCCTTAAGCATGTTAAGGGGAAGCTTCGTATTACATCATAATTCAGTATTTGCACACCATATATTGCACATTCTTATTTTTAAGTAATGTACTTAATTTACATTTTAACATCCAACAAGTAAAACATCTTTTTCTTAATTTACTCTCCAAACCTTTTTTCACATCATAGCCTTAGGTATTCATAATCCTGCACTTTGTAAGTTCATAGTGGTAGTCAGAGAAGAGCGGCACCATGTCCTTAAGCAGATAGTAGCCCAAAGCTGACTACGTAAGTATAGACACATTTTTGTACACACACCCCTCCCTAAGGCAAAGGTGTGGCACGATTAAGGCACAAGTGTTAAGGTAAGAGTTTTTATGGGGATAAGGGGTATTGCATGTTTGCGTATTACTACGATTTATAGAGACAAACACAAAAGGGCCTCATTTGCATACAAAATGAGCAAAATGATACTGAACTTATGCCAATAGGCACCAGTTTACTTGGGAAGTATGCAAGTAAGGCTGTAAATTAATTAACTGACTGGAAGGAAACAAATGTTTCCTACCATACTTTTTAAAAGGATGTTCGATTGTGGACTTTACTGCAGGAAATGTTTGTTTTATTTTTATTGCTTGTGCATATGTGATGAAACTACTGAAGGGGTTGCTGAGAGAAAATGCATTGTTTTGGTTTCATTGAAGTGCTTGTGCATACATATGTTCATAGGTAGGTACTACGCTATTGGTCGTAGAGCCTATGTAAGCCTAGCCAAAAAGGTACCCTGCCTTTCGCCACCCAAGAAAATTATTTTCCTGTGCCCCTGTAGAGCAAAGCCACAGAGGTGATCCCCCCAGGGTGAATTTCCTATTTCCCATCCAATCATCAAGATTTTTCTTGGAGTGCTAATGAGGAGCTTTGTTTGATAAAGATATAGGTAGTTTGTTCCAGAGTATGGGAAGTCTCTGGGACAGGAATCTAGCCCTCTAGCATGGTCTGTTTATTCTGGTGACAAGATTTAGGTCCCTAGAGCGTGTAGCTCGGAGGGATTGGGATTTCTTTAAGTGGAGCATGTCCATCAGCTCTGGGTTTGACATAGCTTTGTATGTTAGGCAGAGATCGCCTCTGAGTAGGCGATATGTGACAGAGTAAAGCTGGAGTTTTTTCAGATGGTCTGCATAGGGAGCTTCTGTTTGAGGCCAGTAATCCTCTTTGTGAGGTATTTCTGCAGCCTTTCCAGTTGTAGATGTCTTGTGAGGTACATACCAAAAGGGGCGTTGTACTCTATAATTGGTCTAATGAGTAGAGGGTAACAATGACCACTCTTTTCCTGGATGAGAAGCCTTTTTGATGGTGTGCCACTTAGGATTTCCTGACAACTGTGACGATGTGATTATCAAAGGAGAGACTACTGTCCACCTGTGTCCCAAGGTCTCTTGTCACACCATCTATGTGGTAGCTCATGGGTACAGAGTTTTTACCCAAGGGGATGACCGTGCACTTTTTGGCATTGAGCTTGAGGCCATGGCTTTGACACCAGGCATCTGTCTCAGTGAGGCTCTTTTGTAAGCTGTCCACATCGTTAGGAGTTTCGATTATGGCTCCTAGTTTGCAGTCATCTGCAAACTTCGTTAGCCAAAGACCTTCTGTGTTATCTTGTACTTCAGAAAAGTAGATACCAAACAGCAAACTACTGAAGGGATCTGTGGGAAAAGTAATTATTTTGGTACCATTGTAGTGCTTGTACATGGACAAGCTTCTGAAGGGATTGCTGGGGGAAGTATTACATTTGGGTGTCAGTGAAGTGCTTGAGCATAAGTGGTCAAAAGTACTGAAGGGATTGCTGGGGAAAATCTGTTTATCTTGTGTCATTTTAGTGCTTGTGCATATTTGGACAAACTACTGAAGGGATCACTGGGGCATGTTTATGGATTTGCAAAGCCAATATCAGAGGCACATTAACACTTAACAATGGATGTGCGTATGTTACGGATATTGGACTGAGTCAGAAGAACCCTTAATTAGCACATGCCTCTTTACAGACTTTCTCATTATACTTGAGGTATTAAGGATTGGCATAAATGGCCTCTTTGAATTATGCTTTAGCAAAGCTCACTCTCAGGCATCACAGATACCGTACCACATTTGTGCAAAATGTATTTATTATTTATTTTAACATTATTTTAGCAGGATAAATCCAGCTGGACACAAAGTGTCCGTTTTCAGTGGAGTCCTAGGGAGAAAAGCTCCAAGGATGTTAACAGAGAACATACATGGTTTAGATAACAATAAAAAACTGGTATACAAGGTAAGAGAAACAAAGAAGTACAAGAACAATTTTGTAAAACAATAAGATACTCAGGAGTAGAACCCCTATTTGCAATATTTGCAAAAAAAAAGTACATATCAGGTGAGTATATGAGGTGCGAATATAGTGTATGTAGTGGAGGCATACAGCGGGTCACTTACATGGAGTAGTAAGTCTTCAAGGGGGGGTCTTTGCAGTTGCTGAGAGGGTTAGCACAGAGGTGTGAATTAAGAAGGCCTTTGAAGGTGCTTTTGTGACTTTTGTAGCCTGAGCTCAGGTGGGTGGGTGTTCCATACTTTAGCAACATCATAAAAAAATAGGGCCTCCCCAGCGCTGTTATTGCATGGGTTGAGTTCAGTCAGGTTTTTGTTACATGAACGTAGTTCCCTTTTGGGGTTGTGAAAGTTTAGTATGTCAGCTAGGGCAGGGCTCTTCCCCGGATGAAAAAAAATTTGATGGGCTATGATCAGTTGGTGGTAGCGTAGGAGGTTTGGAAATTCTAACCAGTGCAGTTTAAGGATTGGCAGTGGTGGGAATGTGATTATTGGCAGTGAACCTAGCTATTTTATTGTAGCATGTGGAGAGTTTGTTCAGGTTAGTTTTGTTAATGTTGGTGAGGACTGGAGAGGCATTATAGTAGTGTTGATAAGAGATGAGTTCCAGCTATTCTAGTTTCGGGGGTTAGGAATACTATGCAACAATATAGGCAACCAAGTTTTTTATGGACTTTAGAGAAAGTTTGGGATATGTGCTTGTTGAATTTAAGTTGTTAATCAATAGTGATGCCTATGAGTTTGGCCTCAGTTACTGGGGTGATTAGGGTGCCATTGGGTGACATGATGGTAAAGGTGGCGGAGGAGTGATTGATTGGGTGGAATAGTATTAGCTGTGTTTTTTGGGGTTTAGTATTAGTTTGTAGTTGTTTAGCCAGTTCTCTACCTCAGTGAAAGATTCCTGGGCTTTACTTTGTAGTAATTGGATGTTTGCTGAGCAGATTAGAGTAGTGTCATCCGCATACTGGACTATGTTGGCTTTAGTGGTAGCTAGGTGGAGATTATTTGTAAATATGTTGAGAAGGGGACCAAGGATTGAACCTTGTGGGACACCGCATGTGACAGGGAGTGGGGGGATAGGGAGTTGCCCCATTTGACAGATTGTGACAGGTTGTTCAGGCAACTGTAAAACCATTTTAGGGTGGCGTCGTCCAGGTTGAGTTCTGCTAGGCAGTGTATCAAATGCCTTGGATAGGACTAAGAAAGTGGCAGAGACCAGCTTCCCTTGGTTCCTATTCGAGTGTATGATACTGGAGAAGTTAATTAGAGCAGTGTTGGTGCTATGGGAAGGTGTGAATCCATATTGGGAAGGTTGTTCGTTAACAGATGGGTAAGGATTTGGTGGTGGATACATTTTTCTAGAATTTTTGAGAGGGGTGATAGGATAGAAGTGGGGCGGTAGTTGGAGAGGTCAGTAGATGTACTCCCTTGTGGAGAGGGATAATATATGAGGTTTCCGTAATGAAGGAATGGAATGCAAGGAGACAGATCTGTTAATGAGTAGGGAGACTGGGTAGGCGATGGCCTTGGATGCAATTTGGAGATATTGAGCTGGGAGACTTGTTGGCAGCTAGGGTGTTTTTTGAGTTTAGCCAAGAGATTTTGAATGAATTTTGAAAGAGATTTGAAAAGACTATGAATACCACCCTCATTCTTCTCAACACAACCGTACAATCCTATAAGCTGTTATGCAATAATTTGACATCTACATAGTTCTACTGTTCCGTATTGCCAAATCAAAATCCATTCCAGTTTTTTTTTCTCTGCATCTTTGTAATTTCCTTGTACTCTTCATATAACATGTCCATGTTTATTTCATGAAACCGGTAATCTGTATAGTCTTAATAATGTTCCCAAAACGTTTTCATTCTACACTTTTGAATAATGCTCCATTGTTTCCTGTCTATTGCAAATTTACATAATCTCTCCTTTTGCTTAGCTATATTTCATTTGACCCTTTACAGGTAATTTGCCGAAATTTAACCTCCACAGAAAATCATTCTTTCTTACACCTCTTAAAACCTTTCTTGCCTCTTTTATAAGCATATTTTTCTATCTGCCAAATGTTCCCATGTTGAACAGAGTAAAATCTCCTCATTACTGCATCATACTTTCATTTTCATACATTGAACCCCTGTTTTCAATCTCTCTAACGTAATTTTGTTTGGTCATCCTTTCCTTTGCTTTTACAGTACCTTGTTTGTTTTTTTCCTTGTTGATTATTTTCTATGTCTTTTATACTTGCTCCGAAAAATTTCTCCTGCAATTTTCCCTACTATTTCTCTTCCCTTCTGTCTTTGTCAATACCCAGAATGGATTTAAAGTGCCAAAAAAAAAAACCTAGATTGATGCACTCAAACCTGCAATATAACTTCATTAGTTCAGCTGTGAACCCAGTATAACCTCAAATATCTCTAGTTACTTTGCCTTTAGAGAGAAGGCATGCACTGCTCTCACACAGCTCAACTTCACTAATATTTATATATGAATCATGTACACTGTTTCTTTTTAAAGGGCATATTCAAAACTTTCCCCATCACAGTACTGTTCACTCCTGATTAGTGAAACGTACTCCCTTTTTTGTCAACTCCCCCAGATCTTTTCTTTTTACTTAACTCAAATCTAGCCACACCCTTAGCTTATCTTACAATGCCCAGAACTTTTCTTCATCCCTCCCTTATTTTTTTTTTTTTTTTATAATCACCAAATCAGCGTGCACCATAAACCGGGATACCGTTATTCCTTGCACTGTCTTCCAACTTGCTTCAATTATTTCCCTATTGCTCTCTACTACCACAGCATTCATTACTAAAGTAAGCAGTACTCCACTTGTAGGACAGCATTGCTTCACCTCTTTCTGCACATTAGATAAAGGGAAGTACTAGGGTGTGCTGTTTCTTTTTTGTCCAAAGCCTTTGATGCTGTTAGCCACAGGTCTCCTAAACTTAAAGTATATTGGACTGGGGTAATGAAGCCTTAGTTTGGTTTTGCAACTTATCTTGATCACGTGAGTGACTGCCAGTTTACTGTAAATTTACAGAGTCCATATAATCTTAGCCACTGATCTCCAGATTTCTACTGCTGCTGTCTGCATCTCCGGATCACCATGAGACAGGTTGATAACTACCTTTCTGTCATAACTGCTTAAGGAAAAGCATGTAGCTAAATATATTAAAATGTGGAATGCTTGTGTTTTGACAGCTTATTTCTGTAGTATGTTTTTCTGCATAAATAAAAGTAAAGCTGCAAGTTTTCAGAAAAAATTCATTGTCCACTAACATTTTTGTATTTGCTCTCTCTTACCATATTTATGTGGTTCAAGGACTGAAGTGGCCATATCCATATGTGAATATTCTTTGATTCTTCTGCACAGATGTGCAATCATATCTTCATTCATGTAGCAGCATTTACCTGGGTAATCTTCAAAACTTTTCCATGTTCTGCAGGATGAATAAATACATTACAGTGACTAGAGTAATATTTAACTGTACTTATCCCTCATTTTATTTGGAGACATAGTTTTCACAGGCTGATAAATTGTGTTAATGAAATAAACACCCTTACAACATAATTCATTTTGCCACTGTCATATTTACAAGATGCTTCACTACTAAATCTTAGCATAACTTAGGATGCCAAAGTTGTCGGTACAATACTTTTTGTATTTTTAATATTTGTATGCACCTAATTTTTGTCTGTATTGGAGCTTTTCTCCCCAGGACTCCATTGAAAACGGGTTCTTTTGGCCCAATGGACTATCCTGGTAAACCAACTGCAAATAAATAAATAAATCTCCCCTAGCTGTAAGTAATACTGAATCTTGGGCTCTTGTATATAAGGGTTCAGACCTGCTCTGAGTTGGCTTTCTTTATGATGTAGTGTCCAGAAATATGTGCTCAAGTAGTCCTCCACTCAAAATTTCCAGGGAACTGCACAGTAGTAGCAACAGGGGCATTTATCAAAGCTGTGTCACTGGAGTGAAGTACTCTAAGATTCTTCTCGTCTGTTGTCAGAACAGAGTTCTGACTTTTACCTCTTTTTTTCAGCTGTCTCATTTACACTGAGTAAGCTGATGATATTAAAGCTTTGGCATGTCTTTATTTAGATAAGTTGGCTTTACACGGTGAATGATTCCTTAGTCATAGTTATGTTAGGACTTGTGACTCTCTCATTTATACTGTATTTCCTGTGCATGAGTAATGGAAAGTGTTTAAATGTACTTCACTTTTATTTTCTGATGCACTCCTTTTATCTTGTTTAAGATATGCTGTCTTTATGTACAATCACTCATGCTCGGTGACGTGGTACCCTTTCTGGTGGAACAGACTCAGGCAAACTAATTATTGTACTTGTTAGATGGAGATTTAGTGGAACTTCTTGCCAGGGTCCTGTAGATGAAAGGTGTGTGTTACTTGTTCAATGTGATAAAAATCACAGATATTTAACAGCGTGTAAGGTGCAGAGAAATGTGTTTAGTTTAGTATGGTGTTGACTTATGTGTATCACCCGGTATTTCTAACTATTGAGGATTGTTCTGTGTTCTTTGGAGAGGTTCAGGATTTAAGAGAGTAAGGGGAAGGCACATTTCAGAAACAGCAGTTTTCAGAACTTTGTGTACAGGACATTCACATCCTGAAGTACTGTGTACAGGTAAGCTGCCTTAACTTCAGATCGTCGTCATTGTTGTATAGAGTTACAGTTGGGGAATTGCCGTGGAATTGATAAATTGCAAGAATCTGTGGGAGGGAGGAGATTGAAGGCTACTGTTGACGATAACAGAATTTAGGAGAGCAGACTGGTGCTGCGGAACCTGGATAGCTCCATCAGGGGCAACTGCTGATTTTTCATCTTAAATAAACAGTAATCTCTTAGAATGTCTGAGAGATGGCAGAATTGAATCATGTTTTATTTCCTTGAACCATAAGTTATGTGGTTGCATTTAACGTTGCCACCTCACAGCAAGTGGTTCTCCGTTTCGATTCTCGGCTGGGGTGCCTTCTGTGTGGAGTCTGTATGTCCTCCCTGTGGTTGTGTGGGTTTTCTCCAGGTGCTCTGGTTTCCTCCCACATCCCAAAGACATGCAGTAGGTGAATTGGTCACTCTAAATTGGCCCTAGGTGTGAGTGTGTGCGTGTGTGCCTTCTGTGGAAGGTTGGGCGCCGGGCTGGCAACTCGACACCGTAAAACTCCACTGCCAATCATGAGCGGACAGATGATCCACTGTGGCGACCCTTAACCGGGGAAAGCCGAAAGAAGAATACTAGTGTTGAACCTTATGTATGTGCACAGAAATGGAAAACACAGTGGTTAGGCATTTTTCATATTTAGTGACAAACTTATTCTGTTCTGTAGAAGTCTGATAAAGATATACATATCTAGCCATTACATTAGAGAGTTTAGGGAATTTTCATGCATTTTTGTTTTTCTTTTTTATGCAGTTGCATTTGCCTTAATGCAGCATGTAAAGTGTTTTCTAATGTCTGGTAGTTCAGTGGAAGGGAAGGAAACTGCAGTCCCTATCCGAGTGGTACCTGCCAGGTGATTTGTAAGCAGTGTTTGTGAATTACTAGATTATAGCAGTTTAACCGGTTTCACACTTTAGGTCACAATACCCAGAAACTGGTCACAAACCAAGGGGGTACTTAACCACATCTGAATGGAATAATTGTGTGTATATGCACACGTATGCGCGTGCTCATACACAGGTAGTCTCAACAAGCATGCTTACGCTCATTCGTTTTTGTTTTGTTCGCTTAACTTGGAAATTTGAGAATGCTTCAGTTTCTCATTTTGAAAGCTATCTCTAAAAGATGTGCATGTGTCTTCCAGTTAGTAAATTATTAAACTCTGCACTCTAGGGATTACATCTGTGTTACGTATTTTAAAGAAGTTTTAGGTAGATTTGTGTGCCATTTGCTTCTATGAAAGTCCAGAAGCTGACTTCATTTTACATGACATTACTCATTTCAAGATATTAGAAGAACCTAAAACGTAAGGAAAACTGTAAATGTTCCCTTTTGACATACATAGCACGTACTACTTTTACAGTGAAACCACAAAATTGACTCTTGCAGGATAACCTCCCGACCATGTTCTGAATTTGGCATTCTTCACTTTCATCATTTTCTTGACTAGATGCATCTTACCTGATGCAGCATTATTATAAATGGGTATTACTGCTCATTTGTTTTGTATGAAGTGTATACAGTATGTTGCAACTCTAAGCAAGGTACATTTTAAATGTTACTGATTTCTTGTGTGCTTCCTCGGGACGTGTTTACATGGAGAGTAGTGGGTTTTTGTCACAGTAGTCACCAGCGGTAATCCATTCAGATGTTCTGAGCTATATTAATGGCACTAAATACAGATATTTAGCTGGTATTAAAATACAAAAAAAAAATGAACCATGGTCCACTTTAATTTCTTTTAAAATGTCAAAATACAGAGCACAGTCATCATTATAGCTTCTCAACTCTTTGCAAGTGACCTTATACATTTAGTATTACAAAGTCTTAAATGTGCAAGAGCTTTTATACATATTTACACATGTTCTTCGTGTTTCACTGTTGCAGTCATCACCTTTGGGTCATCCCTGGTGTGGTAGCCCTTGGCCAGCCCAAATACCAGAGTTGGTGTTTTTCATCGGCCACTGTTGCTTGTTGACTCACTTCAGGTCATCAGTGCTATAAAGCAAGGCAGCCAACACCATTATATCAATCTTTCTTGCAGTGGAGCCCATAGCAGAAGCAGTTCATAAGTGTGCTGGTCTGTCACTACCAGAGTTTGAATTACAGCTGAAAACATCTAAATTTTCCCAGAAAACCACCTCTGAGACAAAGTGGGGTTGGAGGTGGACTCTTAGAACCTTTATCTCATTGTTTGAAAACCTCTAAAGCTAAGTACCCTGTTGGGGATCCTTTTTTCTTGCACTAACCGATGGCTGAAAAAAGTTAACAATTGTCTTGCCTGTGGAAAGCAGATCCCACAATGAGACTTCATTCATACTGCGTCACTTGTTTAGGCCCAGACCACAACATCCCCTGTTGCCAGTTCTGTGCCCTCTTTAATGCAAAAACCATTCGTCATAGCGCTCTTATCTAGACAGGTATTTTCGTCTTCCGTTTTCGCATTCCAAAATAGCGTCTGTCAGCCAGCAATCCTTGGCTATTCCGAAAAAATGTAGAGATAAAGATAGAGACAGACCACACAAGGCTAAGCCTTTGGACGACTCTACCGCTAAGTAGGTCGTCAGTTTTCCATAATTTGAAGCACTTAAGCAGCCCCTGATGATGCCCGATATGATATCTATGCAGGCTTCTACTGAGACCCTTTTGGAGTTCGGTATGCTGCAGAAATCTCCTTAGTCTTCCGGGCCTTTGGTTGTCTCTGCTTCTGTTGGGTCCAGAGCCATGACTCGGGCACCGGTTTCCACGGAGGCCTTTTGCACTACTGAATCTAGACAAAAAAACATGTCTTCTCATCCAGCTACTGTTTCTGTCAGAACGATGGATACTCTTAGGTCTAGAAGCCAGGCCACTCCTAGAAAATCTAATTCTAGCCACAATCTTACTCCTGCTCCACCACCCCAAGCCCAAATGCTTAAAATAACGGGAGGATCTCATCTCCCTCATCAGGGGCAGTCAGGCCACAACTTCTAAAAGGAAAAGACACCCTTTTCTTGAAATACTGACAGAAAAGGATTCTGAGTAATCTGATTATTCAGATTTTGAAGAGGAGACACCCTTCTCTTGAAATACTGACAGAACAGGATTCTGAGAAATCTGATTATTCAGATTTTGAAGAGTAGCAACGACCTCTAACTGTTTGAGAATTCAGATGCAGGGGAATCCATTCCTTCTGCCTCTCCACCAGAAGACCTTTCCTTTGGGGAAACCCTTCACACTCTCAGGGAACATTTCCACTGGGAATCCCAGGACTTCCCTCAGTCTAAGAAAAGACTAAGTTTCTAGACTCACCCCAGCACAGACCCTTGGCCATCCCCCTTTTCTTAGTGGTGGTGGAAGATGTTTTCCATGAATCCAACTTAGCCCCTGACACCCTCCTACCTGCTCCCAGTAAACCTGACTGGTATTAGAGTACCAGATTCTCAAAAATACCTGTACAGAAATCCTGCTGCAGACCCGGAGGTCATTACACAGGGACCTAAAGGAGCCAAGGCTAGTTCTGCTAAGAATTCTATTCCTTCTGACAAGGATTCCAGAGCTCTGGACAGATGGGGTAAAAAAGTATGCACCTCTGCAACCATGGCTATCAGAGCACTCAACTGTCAGTGCCATATGTTAAAATATCAACAACACATTTTTTGGAACTATTGTATCAAAAGATTTCAACCTTTCCTGACTGTGCCAATTCAAAAGAGTTAGCAGATTTACTGCATTCTATTTGTCAAGTGGCCAAACACTCATTGCACTGTGGATATGACTCCCTAGAAGCCTCAAGCAGGGCAGCAGTGTCAGGAACTGTCATTAGGAGACAATCATGGTTGAAGGAACAACCATTCCCTGATCATGTCAAGTCTAAATTAATTGATGCATCCTTGGATAAGGGCCACTTGTTTGGAGTAAAAGCGGAAGAGGTGCTTAAAAAGATGGAAGACAGTGTAAAATCTATGCAAACGGCAAAATATTTCTTTCAGGTACAACCTCCTAGGTTCAGCAGGAATTTTCCCTCTAAGCACTGGTCCTTTCCTATACCTAACAGACAGGGGCAAAGTAAGCCCCACAGGGACAGACCACCCAGGTCCCTACCCCAGGGACAGCTGAGAACCAAACAGTGGACCACTTCCGCCCCAAAGGCAGGGAGTTCTAAGCCATCCCTCTATGGCAAAAACTCTCAATGACCCCCCCCCCTCCACTCTCCTTTCACCCAAAACCTAGGAGGAAGGCGCTCTCTGCAAAGAAAATTGGTTTTCTGTCACAAAAGACCAGTGGGTCTTTAAGATAATTTTTCAGGGATACAAATTCTCTTTCAACGAACTCCCAATACCAAGAGGGTACCCAAACTTGCCTCCAAATCAGTGGCCAGAGGCATTGAAATGAGTCCAAACTCTCATATCCCAAGGGGCAGTAGAACCTGTCCCCTCAGATCAAACAGGCAAAGGCTTTTATTCCACTGTCCATTCTGAACACCTCCCTGGTGGTCCCCAAATTCAAAATGCTAACTTTGCAGTAGCTGCTGCCTATGCTAACAAAAATGTCTGGTTAGTGACCCTAGACCTAAAAGATGCCTACCTCCACATCCCCATAAGGGAATCCTGCAGGAAATTCCTGTGCTTCAGAGCAGGCTCATCTGCACTACCCTTTGGCTTATCCACTGCTCCCAAGGGTATTCAACAAATACTTAGCCCCGGCCATATCATTTTGCAGGCAGAGTAATATACAGATTTACCCTTATCTGGATGACTGCCTTATTCAGGGAGGGTGCAAAGAAAATCTGCTTCTGGACGTCGTCTTTGTCAAAACGCTCCTAACCTCCTTAGGGTTCACCATCAACAAGAAGAAATCAAAGCAAACACCCTCCTGGAAGATCATTTTCTTGGGGGCACTGCTGGACACAGCATCCCAAATTGCCTTCCTATCCCCAAAAAAGAAGAGCTTCCTTCCTCTCTACTTGACCCATCTGGCTTCCAGACGTCATCTCACTGAGAGGAAGTTCCTGCAAGCCTTGGGGTACATGGCATCTTGCATTGTCCTAATTCCTCTGGCCAGGCTTCACATGAAAAAACTTCAGTGGTATATAAAGAACCTTTGGTGTCAGCACTCTCAACCTCTGGAGACTTTTCTCCCTCTGATCCCCTGTATAAGTACCGAGTTTCTCTGGTGGGCAGGGTCCTGTGCCAAGAACAAGGGTCTTCCCTTCATCCTCCACCCAGTTGGACAGACAATCACCATCGACACCTCAGACATTTCTTGGGGTGATCACCTAGCAGGCAAGTGCACCCAAGGTCTTTGGGATGCCCAGCACCTTCCCTTACACATCAACCAGAAGGTACTGATGGCAGTACAAAAGGCTCTGACATCCTTCAAACCCATTCTCAGGCCAGGGGTTCTCCTTATCAAAACAGAATACACACAGTAATGTGGTACATCAATAAACAGGGAGGGGACCCAATCTTACCCTCTGTGCAGGCTAGCTATGAACCTCTGGCTGACAGCTTCTTCCTTGGGATTACACCTAATAGCCCAATACATACCAGGGATCAACACCTTGGCAGACCCCTTAAGCAGAAACTTACTGGACCCCCACGAATGATAGCTCCACAGAAAAATCTTTTTGGAAGACACTCAGGAGTGGGGAACTCTGGAGGTGGATCTCTTTGCTTCGCACCTCAAACACCAGCTGAAAAAATTCTGTACCAGGGAGTATTACCATCTAGCATGGAAGGTGGATTCCTTGACCTTCCCCTGGAACTCCCTCTTTGTGTACGCTTTCCCTCCTCTGCCTCTTATTCCCAAGGTACTGATCAAGATAAGGGAGGAGAGACCAAAGGCCATCCTCATTGCTCCAGATTGGCCCACAGAGGCCAGAAGGCCCAGCACCAGAAAATCCTACGCAGGGAAATGGAAAATATTTTGCTCCTGGAGCCAGTCCAGAGGAGGCAGTTCCTCACAACCTTCCATCCATATTATTCTGGACTACATAGCGGAGTTGCTCAATAGTGGCCTCTCCTTGTCTTCTATTAAAATCCACACCTCAGCCATTTCAGCTCATTTTGATACAGATCAGCCCCTGTTCAAACATCCGTTGATTAAAGAATTCCTCAGAGGGGCTTCTAATATCAGACCTCCCAAAAAGCCACCCACGCCAGCCTGGGTCCTGAATTATGTTTTGGAAAAACTAACCTTACCACCCTTCAAACCTGCTGCTTCAGCAGAACTGAGATACCTCTCCTGGAAGACTGCTTTCCTACTAGCTATCACTTCAGCCGGAAGGGTTTCAGAACTTCAGGCACTGATGACCATTGAGCCCTTCATTATTTTCCATGCGGACAGGGTCTCCCTGAGGACTAACCCTTCCTTAATGCCCAAGGTGATCTCTAATGTGACTCTGGACTAGGTCATACATCTACCCACCTTCTTTCCTAACTTTCAAAACAGGGGGGAAAGAATTTTGCACTAACTAGACGTGCACAGACAGCTCAGATACTACCTGGACCCATATGTCTCAACCATACCAAATCTATCATTTTTTACTGTTTGTCCAAATAATGGGGTGCCACGATTCCCATGTGGCACCCCTTAATTTCTGAATTCCCCGGCCTTTTTTTTTTTTTTTTTTTATACTGATGTCATCGCTCGTGGGGCCGTGCGTGGTGACGTCAAATTCATGAGCAACCTGACAGGTTGTTGGAATTCGGCTGAGGCTGCTGGACTGAGTTCACAGTTTGTTTATGCTTGCACGTGCTGGACTCGTCACGTCTCGCATGCTGCAAGCCAGGGTAGGGATAGGTAGGAAATAGAGAGAGGGGCGGGACAGACACAAACAGAACAATGAGAATGACCAAGTTAGCACTGAGAGCAGCTAACACACAAGGGCAGCCAGACAGCGATTTTTTTATTTTAAGTTGTGTGTTTTAGTTTAGCACAAGGCAGGCATTGGCAACCCTGTCCAGAGCAGCAGAAAAGTTTACTCAATGGACTCGGAGCTGTGCAGTGGTGAATTCAGACCGGACGGTCATGAAAAAATGTATTGCTGCTGCTGCTTCCCCCGGCTCCTCCTGCAAATCCAGCAGGAAAAATAAATATACAATGATAAATGGATTGTTCTGAGCACTCATATTGCATGAAAAACGATTGACCGTTTGTTTTCTCATTCTTGTGACAATAACTATACATTTCAGATAAGAAAAAGTTAAGCCCCTGTTATTTTTCATTTGCTATACAAAAGAGTGCTCTAAGTAAAACATGAAGTAGTCTGTTGTAAAATAGTAATGAAGGCTTATACAATAGTATTTATTTACTTTTTATTAGCAGGGAAAAGTCTAGCTCAGACTAGTTCATTTTCTGTGACGTTCGAGGGAGAAAAGCTAGTATGAGTTCCATCTAGAAAAAGGGTCCATGGATAAGAACAGTTAACAAAATAAACTTCCAATAAGTAAATATAAAGCAACATTGTGGTTATTGGGCAACTGATTAAATCACTTGTCAGACATCAACAGTACTATACTTTACAAGTAGCTGTTTATATGTGCAGTTCATACGTACACATTTAAATCAATGCACATTTCCTAGGTTGTAGTCATCTGGAAATGAGAGAGGCAGTTGGCGTTGTAAACATGGGAGAAAAAGGAATGAAATGACAATGCATTAATTGATTTCTTAAGGTATGCTGTAATATGTCCTCTACACTTAGTGGAACTGGTCAGGAAGAAGTTAAAAAAGTGGAAATGAAACGCACAAAAAATATGACAGAGAATAGATTGAACTACTATGCTAGATAACAGCCTAAGCAAGTTACATTGATTCAATATAAGACACTGAGATGTTTAAATGACAACTTTGAGGGTGTCAAGGAAATAAAGGAACACTGTATCTGAGTAGGCCAAGAGGTGTTATTTGAAAGGAGTAAGGGAGAATGAGTCTTCTTAATGCAGGATGGACCATAATATGGCAATTACATACTTCTCTATCTAGTAATTTGCTACTGAACGACTGGAAGCCCTTGGTAGGATAAACTGATTAAGACTATAATTTCACAGACCTCTTGGTACAGGGGCAGGATGCCTGACCTTGCTGCAGGTGAAATAAATTCAGGGATGGTTTTCTAGATTTACAGGGTTGGCAGGGGAGAAGGGGATGGATAAGTTGTCACCATTAAGTTGGTGAAGTCTATAGTTTGACTCATACTTGTGGTCTATTCCTCTTACAGTTTGTGCTTTTCTGGCAATCAGTGAGAAATGAATTCACTAAGTAATGATAGCCATTCAAGTTTCAGTCTTCCTAACTTTCAAGAAACACATGGTAATATAAAACATTTTATTCTAACAACTTTTCTAAGATTATACAAGCAATGTTTAAAATGTGTCCCTGGTTTTGGCCCTTTGTCCCCCCCCCAATAAATTTTGGCTTTTTCCAGATTTCTTGTAGTGCTGCTTATGCCAAGTCTGTTAGTGGCAAAACAGGTAGAATGCTTGCTTTTGATGCCGAAGGCTGTGGGTTCTACTCCCACAGTATGTAGATGTATTGCTGATACTGTACTTTTAAAGGGGTGGATGCTGCAGTCCTGGCAATTATACCTCTATGAACCTGTCATTAGTTTGCTGTCCATTCCCTTTTGAAATATTACTACCTTATCATTTTTTTTTAATGTAACCTAGACAGTTTGTTCCTCAAGGGCAACCGTCACTTTATTTGTACATGAAACTATGAAATATAAAGTTGTTTGCTAGCAGCAACCTCTTCCTTAGTTACAGATATCTTTAACGTGGAATTATTTAGATGACTTTTACTTCTGCAGAGATAGTGCATATGTACTGATACTGGTGGATTGTAGAAGTTTGACTAGACTTTTATGATGGAAATGTTCTGAACTGGGCAGTTTTGTCATTATTGCGTCATGCATTTTATTCATTGCTTACTGGAAAGATGTTTAAAAATTTAAAATTCGCTGAAACAAGTGTGCTGTATTATACAACAAATATAATTTAATGCAATCAGGAAGGTGTATCAAAGAACGCATGCATGTTTTGTGTGCAAGGGGCCTATGATTTGAAAACAGGCCAAAGGAAATCTTTGTCTGCCACTGGCCAAATGCATTTTTTTTTCTTTGAATGTGGATTTCTATGCTATTTTAATGAATGTGAGTTTCAAGGGCAGGGAAGTTTCAATGCCAAGTCTGTTTCATTGCGAGACTGTATTGCTTTGCTTATCAGATTTCTGTTGGTGTTTGTGCTGTAAAATGTAAAGTAAAAGTTTTAAATGAAATCCAAATAATCATTGTAGAAGTAAAGCAGTATGCACATTTAGCGTTTATGGTAAATGAGGTGAAATAGCCAAGTAATGGGACATTAGAATTGCTGCAGGAGGGAGGGCTGTGTATGAGGGGCCCCATTCGACCATGATTTTGTGAGGGGGGAAGGGCAGCAAACTGACAGCCTCTGGTGGCACAAACTCTAGCTACACCACTGATCAGTAGGCCGTGGAGTGACTTTTTGAGGTCCTAGCAAACTATAATCTTTATCTAAGATTAGAATATTGCCTACCAATAAATGCCCTACTTTTGCCACAAAACCCACATACAGTAAGTCACCGAAAACAAAACCCTAAGGTTCATAATCTTCTCCCTTCCCAATGAACATCATTGCTACACATTTAAAAAAAAATGGTTACCATTTACTACAGGGTCTGGGGGGGTCATATTTTGGCTGTTCAGTTTGCATCTGAAAGTTGGTATCCCACAATTCCACTGGAGTGGGTGGGGTTACATAATTATGTATGCAAATGTCAGGTTAATCCGTGTACAGATTTGTACCTATTTTTCATGGGCCTTTGTCCAGATTTTTGATGATTACAGGTTGAGAGGTATTCCTGGACCGTACTAAATCCTTCAGGAAAACAGACCAACTTCTTGTCAGCTTTGCCCCAGGGGCAGAGGGGAAGCCCATTTCCAAGTGGATATCACACCATATCCATTTTTACTACAGATTACATGGGAAACCACCCCCTAAGTTAGTTCGTACCCATTCCACTAGGGCAGCCTCCACTTCCACAGCATTCCTCAGAGAAGTTCCCACCAGGGTCATCTTGGAAGCTGCCACATGGACTTATGTCCATACCTTCACAAAACATTACCACCTACTTCTTTACTCTAAGGCTAGGGCAGGGTTTGCCTCTGCAATTCTGCAGGGCATGCTGACCCATGCCTAGGTCCTACGACCCCTCTCCTCAGCTTTGAGAATCCTCCCTTAGGTGATGACTGCAAGAGTGAAACACTAAGAACATAGTACGATTGTGTACACTTACCATAAACGTAGATGTTCAAGTGTCTTCACTGTTGCAGTCCTGGTTTCCCTCCATCCTTCCCCCTTATATCCTCTTTCCTAAGGGAGACATAAGTTTCTTACTGTGGCTTTTAGCCACCAGGACCATTTTACCATATTTCCTTGGTCTTCTGGCTGGTTAGGGCAAGAAAAACTGATGTAATGGCGTTGGCTGCTTTGCTTTATAGCACTGATGACCTGATGTCAGTCAACAAGCAACAGTGGCCGATGCAGAAAAACATTGACTCTGGTATTCTGGCTGGCCGAGGGCTACCACAGCAAGGGTAAACTTACAGGTGATGACTGCAACAATGAATACACTCTTAACATCTACGTATATGGTAAGTGTACACAGCTGTGCTATGCCTGCTGTATGCAGCTATCATACCTTCCCCATAAAGAAGATGACTGTCTCTCTAGAAATGCTACTCCAATTATGAAATGTTTAATGCACATGTTTAAGTTTTAAATGCAGTACAGACATCTTAGAAACCAATTTTAAAACCTTTTGCATGTTTCTGCAGTTTCTTCAACAAGAACAGCATTTGAGGTAAAGTTTTTTTTCTCATAGTTTGTAAATAACCACTCTGTGTTTAATAGTAAAGAAAGAAGAATCCAACTCCTTAGGGTCATAGATACAGCTGCATTCACAATAAAGTTAGGTAGGTGCTGTTTGCATCTATGGCTGATCACCCACACTAGATCACAACCTGAATATGGAACAGGGATAAACAATCTGATAAAAACTGAGTAGTTTCTAGTGACCGTCATTGAACCCATCTGGGATAGCATTCAGAGCAAATTCATCAGTTTGCAACAGAGTGTTGTCTTAACTCGCTATTAATTTTGAACTTCTATCTTTATTTCAGATAAGTGATTGAGGTAGGGCCCTTCAGATTGGAAAACTTAAGTTAATTACAGACCTCGTCTGTGGTTCAAACTTAATTGGTATGGCTCTGTGATAAGCAGCATTCATTGAAACTCCTCAGGCAAGTCCTGGATAGGTCTCCAGTTACTTCAAAATTATATCCTTGTTAATTTGTGCTCTATAGGATAGATGTTCATAGTGTTACACTGCTGCAGTCATCACACTAGGGTTATCTGCCGTCAGGCGGTCCCACAGTTGGCCTGAGTTCCAAAGTCTTGGTGGCCCAACGTCGGTTGTGGTCGCTTCTTCCCTGACGTCAGTGCGACAGGGGTATAAAAGAGGTAGCCAACGCCATTTTCTTTTCTTTCTTGCCGCGTGGTGCCCAAAGCAGAAGCAATTCGCAAGTGCCGGTCGGCTGACTCCTGAGATTTTCAAATCGAATTTCAGACCGAAGTCTTCAGTAAAGCCAAGTACCCCGTTGGGGAATCTTTTCTTGCCACATACCGATGTCAGAAAAAGTTAATAATTGCATTTCTTGTGGGAAGCAAATAGCTCATAAGGATTTTCATTCTTATTGTATTCCTTGCCTAGGCCCAGACCATGACGTCACAGGTTGTCGGTTTTGTGCTAGGTTTAACAAACAAACTATTAAACTTCGGTTTTATTTCGCCAGACATTATTTTGGTAGAAAATTTAATTACACCATGCCGTCGGAGCAACCGACGATCGGCATGCATAAAAAGCGCAAAGATAAGGGCAGGCAGCCAAGACCCAAACCAGACACTGAGGCCTCTGCTAGGCCAGTCACCGGTTCTCCGGTTTTCAGTGAGGTGCCTACGCAGCCCCTGACGACCGCTGATTTAGAACTCCAGGCTGCATCCGACTCCCAAGCGGAGATTGCTGGGCCTCCAGAGCCTTTATCTTTAGCCTTCTGACTCCATTGCTGAAGGGGATTCCAGTGTAGTTGAAAGGCCTTCAGTTGCTGAAGGTGTCTTCAGACCGACTACACTTACTATAAAATCCTATGCAAAGCTGAAAACTCCTTTAAAAGTAAGGAAGCCTGTACAACAGTTTCCAGTACAAGGCCCCATGCCTAAGAAACAGATGCTTAAGATGGCTGAAGACTTAATTACACTAATCAGGGGTTCTCATCCCCCTCTTGACAAAAGGCCTAGACAGGAGGACGACTACGCTTCGTCTGACCAGGTTTCCATTTCTTCAGATTCTTCTGAGGAACAGGAATACTCCTTTCCCCCTTATGAAGACTCTGATGCTGAAGAGTCTATTCCTTCAGCATCTCCCACAGAAGACTACTTTTGGGGAAACTTTACATACCATGAGGGAACTTTTCCACTGGGAAGGCCAGGATTACTCTGATTCTAAGAAAAGGCTCCGAGAGTTCCTTTTACTACCCCAGCACAGACCCCTTGTTATTCCACATGTGTTGGACATTGTGGATGATGTTTATTCAGAATCTAGCCTTAACCCAGATTCATTGCCTCCTGCACCAGCCAAACTAGACAATGCTACAAAGTCCCTGACTCTCTCAAATTCCTATATAAAGCCCTGCTGCTGACCCAGAAACCATTTCCCAGTGTCCCAAAGGGGTTAAGGCCTCTATTGCTAAAAATCCTGTACCCTCTGAAAGGGATTCTAGAGCACTAGATAGATGGGGAAAGTACATACCTCATCTACTCTAGCTATGAGGGCCTTAAATTGCCAGTTTCACATGCTGAAATAACAATATGTGATGTCTCCGTTAAAACAAAAAATGCTCACACATACAGAGCAGCCTGATTACAAGAAAATGCAAGATTTGTTGCATGCAGCAGAACAAGTGGGAAAACATACTTTGCAATGTGGATTTGATTCATTGGAAGCTTCTTGTAGAGCAGCAGTAACAGGGTCTGTCATTCGTACGCATGCTTGGTTAAAAGAACAAACTTTACCTGATCATGTTAAAACAAAGTTATTGGATGCACCCTTACAGCAGGATGTTTTATTTGGTGTGAAAGCAGAAGAGGTTTTAAAGAAAATGGAGGATAAGGCAAAATCTATGCAGTCGGTCAAGGATTTTTTACAGGTTCAACCCCCTCGTTTCAGCAGAAATTGGCCAACCAAAAACTGGTCCTTTCCAACTTCTGACAGACCGCAGAGGGGCAAATACAGACACCCAAGGGGCAGAGGTCAACTACAAGGCTGTTACAAGCCTCTACAATGGGGTGCCACCTCCCAGAAAGTAGGAGAAGACAGGTCTCAAAGTTTCAGAAGACAATCACAATGACTTACCCCTCAGACTGCCAAGCAAATCCCTCTTGGCAGCTCCCTTGGGAGGAAAACTTGCACTTTTTGCAGGCAATTGGCACATCATCACGAAAGACAAATGGGTCCTAAATATTGCATCTCAAGGATACAAGTTCCACTTTCACACTTTACCAAGGATAAAAGGAATGGCAAACCTGCCACCAAATCAATGGGCAGAGGCTCAAAGACAAATTACAGCACTCATGGACATGAGAGCCATTCAACAGGTTCCTACACAGGAGCAAGGACCAGGATTTCACTCAACTCTTTCTGGTTCCCCGAAAGGACAAAGCCTGGAGACCCATTCTGGACCTTTCTATTCTAAACACATACCTGGAAGTACCCAAATTCAAGATGCTCACACTACAGCAACTTCTTCCCATGCTGGGCAAGAAGGCTTGGCTAGTAACAGACCTCAAGGAGGCATACCTGCATGTCCCTGTCAGACAAAATTGCAGAAGATACCTCCGTTTTTATAGCAGGTTCAACTCATTGCCAATTCTCTGCACTGCCCTTTGGCTTATCTACTGCACCCAGGGTCCTCACAAAATGCCTGGCACCAGTAATCGCATACTGCAGACAGAGGGATTCAAATATATCCATACCTGGACGACTGCCTTATTCAAGCAGAAAGCAAGGACATTCTTTTAAAACATCTGACGTTTGTAAAAAACCTACTAAGTTGCCTAGGGTACACAGTAAACGAAAAGAAGTCAAAACTTTTGCCATTACAAGAGATAATGTTTCTGGGTGCCAGCTTAAATACAACGGCCCAGATGGCTTAACTCACGCCAGACAAGCAAGGACAACTGACTCAATACTTCAAAATGATAGCAACAAAGACCCAACTCCCTGCAAGAAAAATTCTGCAGGCTTTGGGATTCATGGCATCTTGCAAACTACTAATTCCATATGCCAAAATGCATATGAGGAAATTACAGTGGTACCTGAAAAGCGTATGGACTCAACACAGCCACAGCTTGGAAACAATAATACCACTCATTCCCTCCCTTCAACAGGAGTTTCTATGGTGGGCTCAGGCATGTCACCTCAAAAAGGGTCAGCCTTTCACCTTACCCACAGCCAGGCAAACAATAACAACAGATACATAACGCCTGGGGAGCACACATGGCAGGACAGTGTATTCAGGGCAAATGGTCTGCAGATCAAATGCATCTCCACATCAATCAAAAAGAGATGCTAGCTGTACAAAATGCCCTTTCAGCTTTCAAGGACCTCCTACATCCCGGACAACTTCTAATAAAGACGGACAACACCACAGTGATGTGGTACATAAACAAACAAGGGAGCACACATTCCTACCCCCTATGCAGGCAAGCAATGACCTTGTGGAACACAGCACTGACCTACCAAGTTCAACTACAAGCGCAGTTCCTGCCAGGAAAGAAAAATACATTGGCAGACGAACTAAGGAGAAATATCATGGATCCTCACGAGTGGAAACTAGATCCACAAGTATTCACAATGATAACTCAAAAATGGGGGAGCCCAGACATAGATCTCTTTGCCTCCCCCCAAAACTACCAACTAGGAAAATTTTGCACAAGGACATACTATACACTAGCTTGGAAAGTGGACGCCCTCTCATTCAGTTGGAAAACATTAACAGTGTATGTCTTTCCTCCTCTGCCTCTTCTGGCAAAGGTGCTCCTGAAAGCAAGATTAGAGAGGCCACAAATGATACTCATTGCTCCAGACTGGCCACGCCAACACTGGTATCCAATATTAAGGAACATGGCTCAAGGCCCACCATGGATTTTACCTCAAATTCTTCACCCGATGACTCAGCAAAACAATCAGATTCTACACAGCCTGCTCAAGACTTCAAATCTGGCTGCATGGCAGATTACCTAAACAACCAGTCAACACCTCTCTAAAGCTGTTATGGATGTCATTCTGGAGGCCAGGAGACCCAGCACCAGGAAAACCTACACAGACAAATGGAAAAGATTTTGCACCTGGAACCAAGCTAAAGGCCAAAATCCTCTTGTCCCACATATTCCTCAGATTCTGCAAAATTTAACTGAGATGTTGTACAAAGGCCTTTCCTTTTCATCTATTAAGATCTACGCTTCAGCTATTTCAGCTCATTACAACATGGATCCTCCTATATTTTCACATCCATTACTAAGACAGTACCTCAGAGGGGCTAAGAATATAAGACAGCCCTGGAGAGCACCAACATCAACTTGGGACCTCAATTTTGTTTTGGAAAAACTTACACTACCGCCCTTTGAACCAGCTTTTTCAGCCAATTTACAGTTTTTATCCTGGAAAACTGCCCTGCTGCTAGCAATAACTTCAGCACGAAGAGTCTCAGAACTACAGGCCCTAATGGCAGTGGAGCCTTTCATGATTTTTCATCAAGACAGAGTCTCTTTACGAACTAACCCTTCCTTTATGCCAAAGGTGGTGTCCAGTGTGGCTCTAAACCAAACCATTCATTTACCCACCTTTTATCCAAACCCCTAGAATAAAGGGGAAAGGCTCCTACACTCTTTGGACATTCACAGGCAAATATGTTTCTACTTGGATAAAACTAAGGCTTTCAGAAAATCTGACCAGCTCTTTGTATCCGATGCTGCAGGATCACAAGGAAAGGCTATCTCAAAACAGACCATTTCAAAATGGATAGGACATTGTATCCGTTTTTGCTACACACACGATGGGAAACCTGTACCTGGTAACATTAGGCCCCATTCCACCAGGGCTACAGCAACATCAGCAGCCTTCCTCAGAGGGGTACCAACCAAGGATATTTTGGAGGCTGCAACTTGGAGTTCAGTGCACACCTTCACCAAGCACTACCACTTGTTTCTATACTCAAAACCCAGAGCTGGATTTGCCACTGCAGTTTGCAGGGCATACTAGCTTCTCCAAACCCTGTTTAGTACCAACCGCCCAGCCTTAGCTTTGGGATTCAACCCAAGTGTGATGACTGCAGCAGTGTAACACGAATATAGTGCAGATGTTCTTCGTCTCACATTGCTGCAGTCATAACCTGTGGGTAGTCCGCTGTCCTCGGTCGGCCCGAATACCAAAGTGTTAGGCTGGCGTCTGTCACGGTCGCTCAGAGCTGACGTCAGTACGCAGCAGTACTTAAGCGCATGACCGACGCCTCAGTCTTTCTTGCCGCGTGGTCCGAAGCAGAAGCAGCGTTTGCAAGTGCCGTTCGGCGTTCTGAAATTTTCAATTTTCGAGTTTCAGACTGAAGACCAAGTTGGGCTAAGTACCCCGTTGGGGAATATTTTTGTCTTTTCTTGCCTCAGTTATTCCGGATGTCAGAAAAAGTTAATAATTGTATTTCTTGTGGGAAACAGATACCTCATAGGGACTATCACTCTCTCTGTATTCCTTGCTTGGGGCCTGAGCACGACGTAGTCGGGTGTCGCTTTTGCGCTAGATTTAATAAGCGCACCATAAAACGCAGATTAGACTGTGCTAGGCTTGTTTTCGGTAAGCGGTGTAACTACAACATGCTGTCGGATCCTCCGCCCGCTACCGCTAAAAAGCGAAAAGATAAATCTTTAAAGTCTAAACCGGATGAGTCGTCCGTTGCGGACGCCGGTTCTATGGAATCTACGGTTGAATCTGTGGATCCAGCCGAGGTCTCAGCTGAATCCCAGGGGGAACCTTTAGTATTACAGGAGTTGGCCTCTCAGGAGTTAGGTCAGGCCGAGGGGGCTTCTCAGGTTTCTGTGGTTCCATCCTTACAAAAGGTTATTAGGTCTTCTACTTCTGTTACTAAAGGCCCTGCTAAGGCTAGACCTGGTCTTTCTGGTACAGGCCACAGCCCTAGTCCTTCGGGTTCTGTTCCTACAAAAACATATGTTGAAAATGGCAGAGGATTTGATTACTTTGATCAGGGGTTCTATGCCCCCTCCAGAGAAGAGGCCTAGGGTGGAGACAGATTTAGAGGGATTGGAGCATTCCTCAGATTACTCTGAGTCCTCAGCTGAGGATATCCAGGATTTTCCTCCTTATTCTGATTCGGATGCAGAGGATTCCTGTCCGTCTGCTTCTCCTCCAGAGGATTTTTCCTTTTCTGAAACCTTGCACTCCATGAGGGAGCATTTCAAGTGGGAAGGTCAGGATTTTTCAGATTCTCGTAAGAGGCTTAGGGAATTTTTGTTTTTGCCACAACATAGATCTTTGGCTATTCCCCCTGTTTTAGATGTTGTTCAGGATGTTTTTTCTGAAGCTTCCCTTAATCCTGATTCTTTACCCCCTGCCCCTGTCAAGCCAGACAGGTATTACAGAGTTCCAGAGGCACATAAATATTTGTATAAGAGTCCTAGAGCTGACCCGGAAACTATTATTCAAGGGCCTAAGGGTGTCAGGGCTTCTGTAGTCAAGAATCCAGTTCCTTTGGATAAAGATTCTAGAGCTTTGGATAGGTGGGGTAAAAAAGTGTATACCTCCTCCACGTTAGCTATGAGGGCTTTAAATTGCCAGTTTCATATGCTGAAATATCAGAACTTTCTGTTAGGTCAGTTGAAATCTAAGGTAGATGCTTTATCTGAGGGTATAGAGTGTAAGGAATTGCAGGACTTAGTTCATGCTTCAGATCAAGTTGGTAAGCATTCCTTGCAGTGTGGCTTGGATGCTCTTCAGGCTTCTTCCAGGGTGGCTGCTACTGGTTCAGTTATTCGTAGACATGCCTGGCTTAAGGATCAAATTTTGTCAGAGCATGTTAAGGCTCGAATTTTGGATGCTCCTCTTCAATCTGAAGTTCTTTTTGGTTCTCCTGTAGAGTCAGTTTTGAAAAAGATGGAAGACAAAGCTAAGTCTATGCAGACGGTTAAGGAATTTTTGCAAGTGCAGCCCCCTAAGTTTAGCAGGAATTGGCCTGCAAGAGGATGGTCTTACCCTTCTTAGGATTTTCAGTCTAAGGGCAGGTCTAGACGTGGTAGGGGCAGGGCTCACGCTCAGGGTTCTTTCAGACCTAGGACTTGGAGTTCTCCTGCACAATCTTCTGGTGAGGGCAGGGGTCAGCCTTTTTGTAAACAGACCCAATGACCTGTATCTCCAGCTGCCAGATTCTTCCTGTCTGGCAGCTCCTCTAGGAGGAAAGTTGGCACTTTTAAAACAAAATTGGTATTTGGTCACCCAGGACAAATGGGTGTTGGACATAAATCAAGGCTACAAGTTTTATTTTCACACTTTTCCTCCTTTCAGAGGCATGCCAGATGTACCTCCTCAGCAAAGGCTGGAGGCTCACGAACAAATTTCTTTGCTTTTGCAGATGGGGGCAATCCAGGTGGTACCTCCGTCAGAAGAAGGCCTAGGGTTTTATTCTCGCCTATTCCTTGTGCCAAACAAAGGAAACACTTGGAGGCCAATTCTGGATTTGTCCATTCTCAATACATACCTAGACATTCCAAAGTTCAAGATGTTAACATTACAGCAACTTCTGCCTCTGCTAGGCAAAGATCACTGGATGGTAACTCTGGATCTCAAAGAGGCTTATCTTCACATTCCTATCAGGCCCAGCTGCAGGAGATTCCTGCGTTTTCGGGCTGGTACTTCTCATTATCAGTTCTCTGCATTGCCCTTTGGCTTATCTACTGCGCCCAGGGTGTTCACAAAGGTTCTGGCTCCTGTAATAGCTTTCTTAAGACTGAAGGGAATACAAATTTATCCTTATCTGGACGATTGCCTGATTCTTGCTCAAGACAAAGACAAGTTACTTCAACATCTACAGTATGTAATGGCAGTTTTAAGGTGCCTAGGGTATTCTGTGAACGAAGTCCAGTCTAGTACCCTCTCAAGGCGTGTGCTTTCTGGGTGTGAGACTGAATACAGCCTCTCAGATGGCTTTTTTGACCCCGGACAAACAAAGAACTCTTCACCTATACTTCCAGCAATTATCAGTACTGTCCAGGCTGACTGCAAGGACAGTCCTTCAAGCCTTGGGGTTCATGGCATCTTGCATTCTGGTACTTCCCAATGCCAAACTGCATATGAGGAAGCTACAATGGTATCTCAAAAGTGTATGGACTCAACACTGCCACGATTTGGACACTGTCATTCAGATAATACCTTGCATCCAGAAGGAATTCTTGTGGTGGGCTCAGGAATGTCACCTAAACAAGGGACTCTCTGTGACCCGACCAGAGGCGAGTCAGATCTTAACGACGGATGCCTCAGACCTGGCTTGGGGAGCACACTTCAATGGGAAATGGATTCAAGACACGTGGCCTCCCAGACTACAGCATTTGCATATCAACATGAAGGAGATGTTAGCAGTCCAATTTGCCCTGATGGCCTTCAAGGACCTACTTCAACCAGGAAAGGTGTTGATTCAAACAGACAACACAACAGTCATGTGGTACATCAACAAGCAGGGGGGAACCCATTCTTACCCTCTTTGCAGACAAGCTATGATATTGTGGGAGACTGCTCTGAGTTTGCACATCACTCTTCAAGCACGGTTTCTGCCAGGAGCACAGAACTCCTTAGCAGATGTATTGAGCAGACAAATTGTGGATCCCCACGAGTGGAAATTGGATCCTCACGTTTTCCAACAGTTGACAGTGGCTTGGGGAACTCCAGACATAGATCTGTTCGCTTCTCCACTAAATTTCCAACTGCCAAAATTTTGCACAAAGATGTTTCACCCAAAAGCTTGGAAAGTGGATGCTCTATCTTTCAGTTGGAACAACCTTCACATCTATGCTTTTCCTCCTCTGCCTCTCCTTCCCAAGGTACTCTTGAAAGTCAGGTGGGACAAGCCTTGCATGATTCTAATAGCACCAGATTGGCCACACCAGCACTGGTATCCTCTGCTGAGGAGTTTAGTTCAGGAGCCTCCTTGGCCTTTGCCACCGATTCCTCACTTGTTGTCCCAGTCAAGCAATCATTTTCTCAATGTCAGGGTACAGTCCCTGCATCTAACAGCCTGGCGTATTCTGTTTTAGACCCTGGGGGGTCTCAGCTTCCTCAACAGGTTTTGAATGTCATTTTGGAGGCCAGACGGCCCAGTACTAGAAAAGTTTATGCTGATAAATGGAGGAGATTTTTTCTTTGGAGCACAGCAAAGAGCTTTGATGTCTCAGTGCCTAATTTGAGTTGTGCACTACAGTACCTTACTGAATTACTAGACAAGGGTTTGTCTTTTTCCTCCGTGAAAGTTCATGCTGCAGCCATTTCTGCTCACTATGATTGTGACCCTCCTTTATTTTCTCACCCTTTGTTTAAACAATTTCTTAGAGGGGCAAAAAACATAAGACCCCCACGCAGAGCTCCTACTCCTTCCTGGGATCTCAATTTTGTGTTGGAAAAGCTTACTTTACCTCCTTTTGAACCTGCAGCTACGTCTGAGTTGAAGTTTTTGTCTTGGAAGACTGCTTTTTTGTTGGCCATTACGTCTGCTAGGAGGGTATCTGAATTACAGGCTCTCATGGCAGTTGAACCCTTCCTGATATTCCATAAGGATAGGGTGCCCTTGCGTACTAACCCTTCTTTTATGCCTAAAGTTATTTCTAATGTGGCCTTAAACCAGTCTATTCATTTGCCTACTTTTTATGCTGATCCCCAAAATAAAGGGGAAAAAGTCTTGCATTCTTTGGATATTCACAGGCAGTTACGCTATTATTTGAGCAGAACTAAAGAGTTCAGGCAGACTCAACAGTTATTTATTTCTTTTGCTTTGGGTTCACAAGGGAAAGCAGTTTCAAAGCAAACTATTTCTAAGTGGATTGTCCATTGTATTGCCTTTTGTTATTCTCATCATGGAAAGGATGTTCCTGCTGGGATCAGACCCCATTCCACTAGGGCTACTGCCACATCTACTGCCTTTTTAAGGGGGGTAGCTACTAAGGATATTTTGGAGGCAGCTACTTGGAGTTCAGTGCACACTTTTACTAAACATTACCATATCCCTCTTTATTCCAAGTCTAGGGCTGGGTTTGCCACTGCAGTGTTACAGGGCATGTTAGCAGCTCCTAATGCTTTTTAGTTTGCCAGCCTCCCTTTACCTTTGCTTTGGTATTCTACCCACAGGTTATGACTGCAGCAATGCGAGACGAAGAACATAGTACAGTTTTGTACCTAACGTAAATGTAGATGTTCGAGGATCCACATTGCTGCAGTCCAATTTTCCCTCCCTCCTTCCCCTCTATAGTTTGGGGTTGCTGTGTTTCTTTTGGGATAATTATTATTTTCTCTATGTTGGTTGTTTTCTATTTTGGCTATGGCCTTTCCTTTTTAGGCCTTCTGACATCTGGGGCAAGAAAGACTGAGGATATGGCGTCGGTCATGCGCTTAAGTACTGCTGCGTACTGACGTCAGCTCTGAGCGACCGTGACCGACGCCAGCCTAACACTTTGGTATTCGGGCCGACCGAGGACAGCGGACTACCCACAGGTTATGACTGCAGCAATGTGGATCTTCGAACATCTACATTTATGGTAGGTACAAAACTGTACTTTTTGTACCTACCATAAATGTAGATGTTCGAGTGTTAACACTGCTGCAGTCCAGGTTACCCTCCCACCATCCCCTCTTCTTACCTGGGTTTTATCTATACCTCCCTTTTTATACAATCTATATGATGTATTTCTATATGGTGTATTTGCTTACAGCTGTAGTTATTGTTTTCTACTTATGTATTTTACTTAGGATTACGTATTGCCTTCCTATTTGGGGGTACCTGATATCTGGGGCAAAAAAAACTAAAGTAAATGGCGTCACCTGCCTCTCTTATACCCGTCGCCACTGACGTCAGGGAAGAAGCGACTGCAACCGATGCCGGACCAAGACTTTGGAACTCAGGCCGACTGCGGGACCACCTGACGGCAGATAACCCTAGTGTGATGACTGCAGCAGTGTGAACACACTAACATCTACATTTATGGTAGGTACAAAACTGTGCTTTGTGACACTGGCTGCCTCCCAATCACCCCCCCCCCAAGCTTTAGGTACCCTAGTTGGGCTAGAAGAGAGAGAGGTAGAGTTTGGGTACTGTTGCTTGTGTTAAATATGCTTGCAATAATCTTTTGTTTTAAGATAATTTCTCATGACTGTTTCAAATGAAAGTGTTTGTCTCAAGTTTGTATTCCAGTGTATATATATTTTAGTCCTGATTTTCTCTTTCAAGCATTAGCTGTGCAGGGTTTATTCCTGAATAATTGTTTGGGAAGTACTAGTGCAAGACAGAATAGCTTTGTGAGATCAGGTAGGCAAGAATCTTTTTGGCAGTTCGGACTGTTTGTGCTTTTTTTTTCCAGTGGCTTCATTGGATGTTGGGTTATAATGACATGCTGTATATGTGAAGCCATAGTCTTCAGCAAATCGCAGGAGTTCTGGATATAAACTGTGCATCTTCTTTCATTAAATCGGCATGCTTAGTAATAGGAATCATTGTCCTGAACATAACAGTAATTTGTTGACTAGGCATTGCTGATCCATGTAGAATTTCTATATCTCTAGAATAAATCTACTATTGCAAGGTAGCTCTTTCCTTTACATTCCTAGACATTCAAGTATTTATTGTAAAGACCTGGAGGCAAAGAAGTATGTAGTTTTGGTTCTCTTCTCTGGCTTGGTTAATGTATTATACAATAAATTGCATGTTAATAAGCTTTGGAATATTCATGTTTGTATTGGGCATCTATACAGGCAATACATTTAGCAGAATTATACATCTGATACAGATATCTTGGATATTTCATGACATGTCTGTGTCCTTCATGTATTAATTTTCACAATTGTGAGAAAGTTACAATAATCCTTCTTTGATACAATACCAAGCTGTTGTGTTCAGAGAGTTGTGCTTGTTCAGTATTCGCTGTGTGTGTGTGTGTGTGTGTGTGTGTGTGTGTGTATCCAGTGGTCAGGTAATGCAACCCATACACATTTAATTACCATTTGCAGATCACTGTCATGTTTGGTAGCTTTTGTCTCTTCAGTCTTGTGGTAGCTTTTGGTGATTTGTCATGATGCTTTGCTCATGCACAGTAACCTCTTCTTTGATATGAGATTGTCAGGTCAAATGTTGGATTTCTTGACAATATGCCATCCACTCTCTATTTTCCTGGAATATGCATCTCATTTTGGCATTGAAACTTCTGTCTGAGCAAGTTCTGACATCTCGGTAGTGCTTTCTGGAAATTGTGGGAATAGATTTGTAGAACCAGTAGTTTGTGGTTAGTCTGGAGTTTGAAATTGCTAATAAATATTGAACTTTTCCCATGCCTCCTACTCACTTGCAAAGTATTCATTCTCCAAGTTTGTGAATGTCCTTTTTTCTGTACGAGTTAACATTTTGTAGCAATAGGTCTTAAAACTTGTCCACCCATGTGGAGTAAAGCCACAGCTAAACCATAACCACTGGTATCAGTATTCCTCATTATTTATGCTTTATTTGCACCAGTGCACACGTAATATCAGCATTTCTTTCTTTGAAGAAAGCATTGACTTGAACATTGCCTTCATTACCATGGTGCAGCTTTCTATAGCAAATCTGTTAGTTAACCTAACACTGTGTACAGATATGATGGAACATTGTCAGACCTTTATTTTGCCTAGGGCCTGAGTTACACAGCCTGTACCTTTTTAACTGTGCTAAAGCTTTCATCTTGCTTGAGTCTCCTCTGATTACACTGGTACTTATGCTGTGTCCAATTTCACATTTTCCAAAACTGCAGTTGGCTCCTCAGATTCAAACCTGACATTGGAGCACTACCTCCAGTCTCGTGCTAATGTTTGATCATGATGAAGGAACACATCACCCATAACAGCACCTTCTTGCCCTTTCAAAAGATTGCTAATCTCAGTTTGAAATATTTTTACTGTTGAAGTTATAGCTAATGGCAGCCTATTAAAGAAAAAAAATGTTTTCAGTTTGAGTAATGAAGGTGGTTTGCATTTACAGTCAATCTGGGGTATTTGGCAAAACACATTTGAAAAGTCTGTGGATAATAGTGACATCAAATACCTTGGGTACAGTATTTTCAAGGGTAGGTAGAATGAACCTCTCCCTCCCGACTGCATCACTTTTTGTTTAATCTATACATTACTCCCACATTACCATTATTTTTTTACAGCCAGTAACACTGGTGCACAGTGTTTATTTATACCTTCAGTAACACCAAGTGTTTGCATTACATTTGAGATAATTGGAAAAGGTGCCTTTCTGGGCGTGGGCAAGATGTGCTGGACAGTGTCTAGTTTCAACATTAACTGAACCCATTGCATTTAAACAGATTTTCTCCAAGCATGTCCACATTTCTCTATTTTAGTCTGCTAATCTACTTCAGCTTGCATGCCACAGTTCTGCTGGGCAGATGTTTCACATATGAAACATCTGTTACCTAGATCCAAAATTCATAGTTGTGCTGCTTCTACTCAGTCACTGCTAAGAGTTTTCCCATACATTTGAGTTTGCATGCTGAGGTATGCATTTTTGTACCTGCTACATGCAGGTGTGGACCCTTCAAAGTACTTTGGTAAGTACCATATCAGTTTTAAAGTTTACAGGGTTCTATGTATTGAGACATTCTGAGTCAGTATTTGGCATGTGGGTCAGTGAACCCAGGAAAATGCTTTAATGCTTCCTTACATTTTATTCTCACTGTTGCCATAGTTCTCAATTGTCCAGATTTTCACAGAATGTCCAGATTTTTTACTCTTATTTGTGCCTGTTTCTCATAAAATTTGTGGTTTTCAGGTGAATCACTGAAGATTGAAGTCAGAGTAACAGACATTTAAGTTTCAGACTTTATACTCTTCTGAAATGGACATTAACAAAATCTTTTATTCTGGCGACTTTCTAAGTTTATAAAAGCAATGTGTGTCCCTATTTTGGGGCCTTTGTTGTCACATTATTTTTGGCTTTGTCCAGATTCTCAGAGGCTGAGAAGTGGTATGGACTGAGTTGCTACATTTGCTAGATTAGTTTTACACACAACACTAACTTTCCCATCTTTATATCTTCTACCATGTACTTCATCCCCAAATGTGAGAGGTTGCATCCTGTGCATTTACCCATCTTCCATTCAGCATGCTTCTTGCTCGCATGGTTGCTTTGGTCGGTATTGTGCTTTACTGAATGTACAACTTTCTTTGACTTTTACCCTACATATGCCTTTTGTTGGACTTGTATTAGTATTTCGTTTCTTTCTACTAGTTCATCCTCTTGAACAATTAAAATTTTCTTTTCCAATGTTAATTGCACTTTGTCCACAATTTTCAGACAGTTCATATAAAGAGCTGGAAAAAGTGTCAAAAGGCTCTCACTTGGTTTGTGTGCGTTTCTGAACACGTGCCATTTCACAAATATTTTTTTTTTCCTTTGGCACAAAATGTTCACCTAACTTGTTACTGACTAGTGTGTAACACACTGGCCCAGTGAAGATGAAAATGAACTATAAATGGCTTAAACCTTTTTTTGTCCATACCGTAAAGTAGTCCTTGCCTGTATTTCTTTACTTTTTTGTTGTCCTGGATACTGTTAAAAAATGTGTGAACTCATGCTGAATGATGCCAGACAGATCGATTTCAAAGTTAATGGTTCTGCAGAGTTAACCTTTGCCATCTTCAGTTTTAATTTATTGTGGGCTTTATGTTTTAAAATTGTTAAAACCACTTTATTTTGATACAGACAGCAGCTTTCTGGGATCTCCTCTGTTTAGCATGGTTTCTGATGTCCGAGTAGTTGAGGTTTAGATCCTGCTTGATACCCTGTTATGATCTGTACCAATAGTAACCAGCTCTTCTACTCTGTGCCATTAGTAATGCCACTTGACACATGTATTTGAAGTGTTGACGCAGCTTTAATTTCATACAAAGTGGTCGCATCATACCTGTCAACCTCTTAACGCATGACATCTGGGCAAAGCTTGACATAATGTAGGGACAAAGGCCCAAAAACAGGGGCACATTTTAAATATCGGTCTTATAAACGTAGAAAGTTGCTAGACTAACAGAATGTGTCAGCATGCATTTTCTGAAGGATATGGAGTTTGAAACTCAAATGCATGTCATTATTTAATGACTTTAATCCTTGGATCATCCCAGTGATTTGTCAAACACAATTTTTATGAGTAAGAGAACAAAAAATGAGGCGAAAATCTGGACATTCTATGAAAATCTATAACTGAGAGGTATGGGTAGCATACACACAACACAGTTACTGCAGCGGTCTGCAAGACACTGTGCATTGAGTACTGCACAGTCCCTTAATGGTAAAAGAGCTGTTACATATATTCATATGCATTTAAAGTTGTACATATTCATCGTTGTTGCTAAGAAGTGTTTGGGGAAATTTGTTAGACAAGTATGAAAAGTTGTTATTCAAGTCACAAGTTATTGTTTGGTGTCCAAGAAAAACATATGACAGGCAATGTATATTAGCAATTACAGTAAGCACCTGTGGTGTAACACAGTAGCTTGGTGAAGGGGTTATGACTGCAGCTGTTACATGACACTGCAGTTTTTAATCAGGTGATAAATGACTGCAGATTTCATTTAAATGGAAAGCCTGTCACACTAGCATAATAGCTGCAGTGGTTCATCTCTTTACTCCAAGTAGTCATATTAACTGAACATAAAGAAACTCTCCATCGAAGTTCACAATTTTTATTTGTAGTCTTTATTAAAAAAAGGCACCCCCATTGCTTACAGTTACCAAAGTACTAGAGGATAAAAAGGGAAGTTAGTTGACAAGAGCGAGGTCCACTTCTCTGATGGAAATAGCACTTCATTACTGTTAGGCTTCTAGTCTGAAGTCCTCATTTTTCTATCATGCAGGAGATACCTGAAAATAAGCTATTTTTTCCACATAGTTTAATTTTTGTAACCTTACTTACACAAACTTTATATTTCACTAGTCATTGAACTCCTAGAAAGAAACTGCTGTGGTATTCAGTTATGAATAACTGTTCATGATGTGCTTTCATTGGGAAATATTCCAGTTATGTGACAAAAGCAGACTAGGAAAAACAGAGACACTACTTTGTTTTGTGCAAAGCAGTAATAAAAACCTGCTTGGCAATATTGGTTATTCAGGAGTGTCTGAAGTACCACTAAGTAAAAATGGATTAGATAAGCTTTTCGTGAAGTTCTATTAATTCAAACTTGCTAGCTATACAATACTTACAAATTTAAATGTTTTTTCCTTATCCTACGTTTTTTTGTAAAGTGCAGGCATCCTTATGTAATTTTCTTTTGTTATAAAGACTCTGTTTGCCCATTGTTCCCGTTGAAGGTACAGCTGAGTTTAATTTGCCCTAGTTTATCCCATCTGATCTGATTTCCATTTACATGTTCATCAAATTATTGAGAAATACTGATAAGTGAGAATCATTGAAAGAATCTGACTGGTTTGCAGTAACTATTAATGTTTCCTACATAAGCAGACTCTCTCTGCACATTATTTAATGTGTAGCTATAAAGACGTAACTGAAGTGGCATAGCCTTTTTAAAAAGAGGAGTTTTGTGTATTTCGGGTCCTGTCCTCTCCTCCTTCATACCTTTCAGTAAACAGAGCATCACGTTTTCTGGCTTGCAAAGCCAGTTAATTAGTGACATTCCGTTAAGTTCCCTTACCAGGTTTTTTCATCTCTTTAGGCTATACACAGTTCAAGTCCAGGAAGATCCCAAAGGCTTATTGCCACAGAATAAGGAAAATAATACATCTCTGTTAGAGCCTTATGACTCAAGTGAATGTGAAATAAATAAAAAGCTTTATATTCCCCAGAGAACTACAGTGTTCTGATGTGACTGTTTTCATTGGTTAGAAACTTTCAAGTGTGAAATTTGAAATGATGCAAGTACAAGAGAGTCAAATTTCTAAAGAAAGTTTAGTAAGATTTCATTCACCACCAATATGGAATGCACTGAGTAACCCCTCTAGAATGGAAATGCCAGGAAAGGATAGGTGGAACTGCTTAGTCGCGCTTTAGTATGCGGATCGATGGGGCTAATTTTCTGAGGAAAATGTGCTCTGGGGAAAGGAAATTGTGTTTAGTGCATACTAACCTTTTTAGCTTATTTCTTGCCTTGGCATCTTGAGGTAACATTTTAATTTGTTATTCCTGGCAATAATTTTATATAGGACTGTTTATTTTTTCTTAAAATGCAAGCTGAAGCTCTCACCCCAAGGTCTCCTTGAAAAAAAACATTTTTTTACAGAAATGGTCTTGCGTGATTAATCAAATAATTAAACATATTGTGGATGGCATTATCACCTTTTTGAATTTTTGTTTTAAGCATTTAACTGGGTATAGTGCAAAATGTCAGATAAAACAGTAGTCAAGTGAACACAGGATGGAATTTGTACATACCAGTCCGGTGGCGGCTGGTGACTTCAAATCACAGGGGGGCTGCAGGAGACAGCTGAATGGGTGGGGTCAAGGGGAAGGGGTGTGGTTAACCATAAAGGGGAGGAGCTATGCACAAAACCACAAAAAACTAACTTGAATTAAATACGCTGCCCTGGGTGGCAAACCATCATTATGAAAGTCCAATCAAGACAAAAATAAGTGTAGAAGAATAAAAATATTTCAATGCATTGGCTGCATGACAGCTTACTTAATATCTAGATGGAAACAAAAGGTTGTGAGGCATGAAAAATAAATTACTTTTTAAATACATTACTGGAATGCCAGTCAAAATCAAGTATAAGAAAAACCAGAAGCACTCAACTCAAACCACTTCTCCTTGCACTGCAGTTCTAATTATAATATATTCAGCTTTATTAAAGTACCAAGTAACATGCTGAAAGTAGAAATCTGTGATGCCCCACTTGTAAAAATGTTTCTTATCCAAAAAGACCTGCTGCCTGACAACTTGTTTCATGGGGAAAACATGATAAAAGTAAAAATGAAAAGCAAACAAGAAACAAGCTCAAGATACATTGCTTAAAGGATTACTGTACAGGTTATGGACCACACATGATTGGCATTCTGTTTAGTTTACGGGTAAAGTCTGTAGAGATGACTGGAAGTCTCCAACAAGTGTAATGAGCTTTTTAAAATAATGGAATTCTGTCCTTTAATACCCAAGGCTTATACATTATCTAGTCAAGTATTCTCTGCATGGCAACAACAGAAAGGCTTTCAATGTTGGCAATTCTTTAACAGTATGCTTATTAAAGCTTACTTGCATCTTACGATGTCAGACAAGCTTACCTTATGGTCATTAAAGCATTGCTACTTAAACACAGAGCAACAGGCACTTTGAGTAATAAGCATAAATCTGAGTAATAAGCATAAATCAACAGTACAAAAGTATGACATAAACCAGACCATTCTGCAAAATCAAGGACAGATGAAAAGCCACTGTAGTACTTATGCAGTGTGTCCTCCCCATCCAAGGTAAATACAACTACTCCTTGCCTTGCTTGGACACATCCAGAGTCACTACATGGGGGAGTGGGGTGCAACAAGCATGTCACAATTTGAAATCTCTCTGGCTGACTGTGATGGCCCTGACACATTTCTCATACCTCTCAAACTCAAGAGCAAGAAATCTGGACAAAGCCATACACAGAAGTGGGACAAAGGCCCAACAATAAGGACAATTTATAAATATTGCTCTAATAAACTTAGAAAGATAATAGAATAGGTCTTGCATTAGTATGAATTTTCTGAAGGGTATAAAATCTGAAACTCAAATGTCTGTCATTTTCTAACTTCAGTATTTAGTGATTTGTCACTAATTTGCCAAAAAACAGAATTTTATGAAAAATGGACCAAAAATGTGATGCAAAAATATAAAATAGACACACAATACAGCTGCTACCTGTCGAAGGGACACTTTAATATTAGTACTGCTACCTTGAGCAGCTGACAAAATAAAAGAATCTACATGCATTTCAAGTAATCTATAACTTTGATTATTACAGTTATTTCTTAATTGTAAACCCTCCATGTTTTCTTCCAAAATTGCTATTTTGCGGAGGGATTATTAGGGGGAAGAGCAACATTTTGAGCCAAAAATTGGGGACAGTTGAGAGGTTGGCTATGCCTAATTCTATAAAGCAATTTATTTGCATGTACCTCGCAACCTGTTAATTCAGTACATCTGAACAAGGCCAAATATACTGGGGGCACATATAAACAGTACTAAAAATTGCTCTTGTATAAATTGAGACAGTTGATAGAACAGCTCTTACTTTAACATGCATTTCTGAAACTTATTATTTAGTGACTTCTGGCAAATCATTTAGGAATTAAAACTACAAATTTTATGAACAACAAACCAAAAATAAGAAGCAAAAATCTATTAATTCTTTGAAAATCTGGACAGTTGGGAGGTAGAGTTCAGCTGGGCCTTTCTGAGTTTGCTGCCCTTCCCCCCTCTGGAGCCTCTGCAGCCATTCCAATGAATCATTACTTGGCTATTTCACTCCATTTACCATAAACACTAATGTGCATACTGCTTTACTTCTATGATGAGTTGGACTTCATTTGAAAGTTTTATTTTGTATTTTACAGCACAAACACTAAGTCATCTGTTAAACAAAGCAATGCAGTTTCACAATGAAAACTTAGCATTAAAACTTATCTGTCCTTGAAACTCACATTCATTGAAACAGCATTGAAACCCACATTCAAAGAAAATACATTTTGCCAGTGGCAGATAAAGATTAATTTTGGGCTGTTTTCGAATCATATGCCCCTTGCATATGAAACATACATGTGCTCTTTGATACACCTTCCTCATTGTACTAAAATTATATTCCTTGTACAATACAGTACACTTGTTAGAGGGTGTTTTAAATTTGTTTTGAACATTTTTCCAGTAAGCAATTAAACAAACCATATGCACCCATAATGGCAAAACTGCCCAGTTGAGAACATTTATCATAAAAAAGTCTACTCAGACTTCCACAGTCCACCATTATTAGTAAATATACACAATTCTACAGTCCACCATTATTAGTAAATATGCACAATTCCACAGTCCACCATTATTAGTAAATATGCACAATTCCACAGTCCACCATTATTAGTAAATATGCACAATTCTACAGTCCACCATTATCAGTAAATCTGCACAATTCTACAGTCCACCTTTATCAGTAAATATGCACAATTCTACAGTCCATTATCAGTAATTATGCACAATCTCTGAAGTAAGTCATCTAAATAATTCCACATTAAAGAAATCTGTAACTAATGAAGCGGTTGCTGCTAGCAATCACCTTTATATTTCATGGTTTCATCGAAAAATAAAGTGTCTGTTGCCCCTCAGGAATAAATTGCCTATATTACATTAAAAAATGATAAGCTAGTAATAATATTGCAAGAGGAAATGGATGGCAAACTGATAACGAACTCATAGTTTGTATCTTCACCAAGGAGAACATTCTCAGTACGGCAGCATCCACCCCTTGTGGGAGTAGAACCCACAGCCTTCTGCATCAAAAGCAAGTACACAACCTGTTGTGCTATAGTATTAACTAGGCAAAGCACTAAACTTCTATTCCCCTGCAGCTCTCAGCTCCTTGTAAAATCTACTCAATACTCAACTGCATCTCAACTTCGCAGCTCAAGAAAACTGGAAAAAGCCAAAATGTATGGGGGGGGGGGTCAAAAGCCCAAAAACAGGGACACATTAAACATTGCTTGTATAATCTTGGAAAGTTGCTAGAATAAAATGTTGTGTTGCCACCATATATTTTACTGCCAAGGTCCCTGAGCAAAAAACAGTCAGAGTAACATACCACTACGCCACATCAGCTGCTTTGTAAAAGAGAGGAAGACTGAAACTTAAATGGCTATCATTTAGTGAATTCAGTTCTCACCATAGCTGTCAACCTCTTAGTACAAAACACCTGGACAAACCCAGTAATGAGGGAATACAGCCCTCAAACATATTCAGTGAATTCAGTTCTTGCCATAGCTGTCAACCTTAGCACAAAAACCGGGACAAAGCCAATAATGGGGGAATACAGTCCCAAAAATAGGGACAAATTTAAAATATTCATCTTATAAACTTAGAAAATTGCTAGAAAAAAGGTTGTGCTGCTATGTATTCTGAAGAACATGAAGTTTGAAATTCAAATGCCGGTCAATTTTACTGCGGACAGAACAAAAACAATTTTCAGCAGAGACGCAGGGATTAAAACTGCACACACGTCTTTGTAAAATGGCAGGGCACCAGAGCAAATCCACACAAACACATCAGCAGAGACGCAGGGATTAAAACTGCACACACGTCTTTGTAAAATGGCAGGGCACCAGAGCAAATCCACACAAACACAGGGAGGAGATGCAGACTCCACACAGAAGCCACCCCAACCAAGAATCAAACCAGAAAACCTATAGCTGTGAGGCAACAATACTACCACTGCACCATCAATTATGCAAGGAATTAAACATTCAGAAACCTGAAGTCTGAAATTCAAATGCCTGTCAATTTTACTGCGGACAGAACAAAACCAATTTTCAGCAGAGACGCAGGGATTAATACTGCAGACACGTCTTTGTAAAATGGCAGGGCACCAGAGCAAATCCACACAAACACAGGGAGGAGATGCAGACTCCACACAGAAGCCACCCCAACCAAGAATCAAACCAGAAAACCTATAGCTGTGAGGCAACAATACTACCACTGCACCATCAATTATGCAAGGAATTAAACATTCAGAAACCTGAAGTCTGAAATTCAAATGCCTGTCAATTTTATTTAACATTTGTTAATCAGGACAGTCTGACTTGGAACAAAAAAACTGTTTTCACCAGAGGCCCAGGAAGAAATAATGCAGACATGTCTTTGTAACATGGGAGGACACAAAAGCAAACCCACACAAACACAGGGAGAAGATACAGACCCCACAAAGAAGGAACCCCAGCCAAGAATCAAACCTGAGAACCTGCAGCTGTGAAGCAACAATGCTACTACTACACCATAAAATATCAAGCATTAAAACATTTACAAACCACAGATATTATGAGGAACAGATCAGATCAAATATGAGGCAAAAATCTGCAATGTTTTTACAAATGGTGGTGGGTAGGGAACTCAAGTCTTAAACACCTGCATACAGGGTACAGGGTTCAAGCCTGAGGTATTCCCTCCCACACCACCATGAGCACCTGGGGCATTTACACACACACACACACACACACACACACACACACACACACACACACACACACACAGTATGTAAGCACCAAGCACCACACGTTTCAGACAGTAAATACATGCACACACCATATATTCCATCAAGTGCCATACACTTACCTGTCCTGTCCATTCTCCATAATATCCATCCAGCTAACGTCCTGCCCGCGCAATACTCCCAAGACCCGCGAGATCCCTGCTGCATTCAAAAACTCCTTCCCGAGATCGGCGAGACTGTTCCTAAATCCTGACTGCTGCTGTTGCAGTACGGCCCCGACATATTCTCCCAGCGAGTCAGTGCACATTTAACGTGCACAGACGTCTCCTTGTGTCCCCCTATGGGGACTGCCGGACTGCCAGGAGCATGCGCATAGATGCGCAGTAGTCGGGACTACTGCGCATGCGCGAAGTCCGCAAAATTTAAAAAACATTTTTTTTTCTATTTTTTTATTTTCTTTTTGATTTGAGGGGGCTGCAGTCCGATAGCACGGGCCGCCCCTGTACCAGTCATGACTTCCCACAGTCTCTGAACACTTTGTTACAGAGAAAGACCAACTTCACCCACTTCTTCTTCATTGGACTTTCCTTGAATATCACTATGACGTGATGAAGTATGGTGATTCATCCCAAGCCTCCAAAGGTCAGTGCACTGTTTTTGATAAATCACTTTATCATTCACACTAGAATAATTCTTAATTCTCTTAACTGACTACACTGCTTGACCAGAAGGTCCTGTGGTGACATGTGCAGTCATGGACCATATGGAAATTTGCATAGGCGTGGCTTCTTGGCCAAGAAAAAAGCCTTACTACACTTTAACCAGTAGCATGATTATAAAATGGGTATGGTCAAACTGCGACCTAACAGGATAAGGTTATTGTGTGTGTGTGTGTGTGTGTGTGTGTGTGTGTGTGTGTGTGTGTGTGTGTGTGTGTGTGTGGAGCGCTGGAATGTGGAAGGGAAGATTGTTAGCAGCAGTAAAGCAGATGACTGCAGCTGGTTGCAGCTATAGTAATGCAGATAATGAATGGTATGGGAGTAAATAAATAAGCAAGTGGTAACTGCGAGTACATATGTAGTCACCAGGGAAATAAGAAGGTAGTAAGGAGGAGGAGGTAGGAGAGTGCTCATGCTTTCAACAAAGGCAAGCCAAAAGGGGAGAAGCAAAACGTCAAGCACAGAGTGGTAGTAAGTCTTTGCTGTCATTGAGGAAAAAAACATTAAGAATGAACTGAGAAGCTGTTACTGAAGGACATGGGAACCAGTAAATGAGCAAAGATAATTTGGATGAGCGTTTGCTACTACCCACAGCTTTAAGAAGAAAGTAATTGTGGATTGTGATTGAGGGATGTGGTAGTAAGTATTTGCTGTCATTGAGGAAAAACAGGAAAAAACTGAGAAGAGAAGCTGTTATTGGAAGAGAGAAGACATGGGAAATGCTTTAAGAAGAAAGTAACTGTGGATTGTGATTGAGGGATGGTTACAAAAGAGAATTTGTTTAAGCCTGTACTACCACCAAAGGTTTTACGTCCTACAGGATAGAATAATAGTGGAGAAAGTAGTTGGCAGTAATGGGAGAGTAAAAAGTTTGAAAATGGGTGTAAACCTTCATTTTCAAAAAAAGGCAAGTGCTAGCAATGACTGAATAAGTAGATGAGAGGTAAATTTTGGTTCAGTTAGGCGAGCCTTAGCTGCCACGTAAGTAGTATGCAAGTGTAATGGAAACTTGTATATTTTAAATTTGTTATATCGGGCAGTGCAGTGATCCACTTAGGGTATATTTAGGCCAGCAGGGGGGAGTTAGTAGTCAGTATAGTAAATAGAATCTGTCATATATCTGATGAGAAGGAAAAAAAAAGCAGGAGTAGAAGTGATCTACATAGGCCGTATTAAGGCAAGTTGGGAGGGTTGGTAGTCAGAGTAGTAAATACGATCTGCCATATATATGAAGAGAAGGCAAGAAAACGAAGCGGGATTAGAAACTTTGGGCCTATAATTTTTTTTTTTTTTTAATTTTTAATCTGAGTAAGTTTTGTTTTTAAAACTATAGATCTCTGGTGTAGAGTGAATAAAGGAAATTATTGAATAAAAATTAAAGTCCAAGTCGCTTAAGTTTATTAAAATTTCATATGTACTCTGCTCAAGTTTCCTAGTGCCTCCTTAGAAAGGACCTTCACAGGGAAAAACCAAAGAACAATTAAGTAGCTGTTAAATAGATAAACATTTTAAAAAAATAGTAAAAATAAAATAAAAATAAGTGTATGTATATATATATATATATATATATATATATATATATATATATATATACACACACACACACACACACACACACACACACATGCACAAATGTATAAACTACAAATAAACGGGCAAGGACTAATTAAAACATTAACGCTTACTTGCCCAAATCGGTATTGAGACCAACAAAGTGTAATGTATGAAATGTAATTATACAAACTCTGCTTCTTGTTGAAAACTTGTTTCAAAGTCCTCTTGCATGTGGTTCTTTACACTGTTGCAAAATACAAACTTCATTTCCAAATATTTCTGAAACATGTCACTTCACATAACATATAGTTACAAGACTCCAGCCATCCACAACTCCTTTTTCCCATTTAGTACCTTTTATTAATAATATCCCTAAAATGTTCACAAATAAGGTATTTAAACATTTTGTTGGCCTCAACAATTTAGGTGAGACCTTAAGGGCATAAACCACTGCCAAAGTGCCAGATGTATCATATTTGATACATAACCTAAATGTCTCATAGTTATTAATGATTGGACCCTTCATGGTTGGTCTCTAAGATGGCTGTGAACTAGAAAAAATCACACACTCTTACCCCATCTACAAACAACCTTAGAATAGAGCAAGACAAATTTAGAAACCCATACATCCACAATTGTCAGTGCTTTCTAACAGCTTCACATATTTGTTGGTGCAAAATATATTCTAACACTAACCAATTTTACCATTTTTAATTGTCGTAACTAAAGGCTGTTCAGATTTAAAAGATTGACTAGGCATGCTACAAACCTTAGAATATGCATTTCTTGCACTTGTGTTAGAATAACCCCTAGTAGAAAATGGAAATAGTTTTATCTGCTTCTGGTAAGAAATCATGCCAGTCATAAGAACATCCTGACACAAACTTTACCATATAGGTTCTTGGGCAAGTACTAGGCTAGCTGCACTTGGGGGCCATTTTATGCTTGGCTAGTTTCCCTTTTCTTGTTCAAAATAACCCATACCATTTGGTTATAGATTGGCCTTAGCCATCATGTGGTTGAATTATATATTTCCCTAATGAAAAGAACTGGGATCTTGCCATACATAATTTGAAGGGACCTGAGCATGGAATAAAGCATTTAGGAGTGATCTCTGCCCATTAGTGGACAGGGAACACTTCTGGAGTAAATTTTCTGTTTCCCATCCGTAGATCTAAGTTGTGTTTGAATATGGACCGTGATGAACTTTGTTTTATGTGGATGAGAAGTCTGTCCCACAGCAGTGGTATTGTCTGTGATGCATACCTTTACCTCCAAACTATTCTGTTGCAGAAGAGGTTTAGATCCCTAGATAGACTAATTTTGATGCCATTTGACTTGCGTATGTGCAGTAAATCAATCAGTAATGGGTCAAAGGATGCCTTGTATACCAGGCATAGGTCACCTTTTAGCAAGTCTGTAGGATACAGAGTACAGTGACAAGGCTTTGAGTCAGTCCATGTAGGACATGTTTTTTAGACCTTGTATCTTTTTAGTAAGGTGTCTCTGTAGCATTACAGTTGTTGCATGCGTCTGGACAAGTACATGCCAAAGGTGGCATTATATTCAGTGATAGGCAGCACTGAGTAAAGAGGGACAGCGATTTCCCTAGATCTAGTCACAGTCCTTTTGTTTGTAAGCTGTGCAGTAAAGAAGGACTTTCTTACAACAGTGGACACATGTTGGTCAAAAGTTAGGTCACTGCCCACATAATTTCCCAAATCCCAAAGTGGGTCAACTTGTAGGAGTGTAGTGCCTATGTAGTAGTTCCCTGGGGTAGATGACTTCCCAGAGGATACAATAATGCACTTTTGGTATTTAGATTTGGTGGATGATGATGATTGCTGCTAACTTGCAGCCATTTGCAGTCTTGGTCATCCAGAGCCCTTCAGTATTGCCTTTTACATCAGAAAATAGATGCTAAACAGGAGAGGTCCCAGCACAGAACACTGGGAGACTCCATTACTGAATGGTCTTTATGGCAGTAACTTCCCCTTTTTTGGTTATCTGCAGCCTGTCTGTGAGCCAGTTAGCAGTCCAGTGGGTAACTTAAGGGTATATTTCCAATTTATCTAGCTTTACAATGTTTGACTGTGGAATTGTCAAAAGCTTTGACCACCTCAAGATATGTGGTGTGTACCGTTTTGCCTTCATCCATTGCTTTGGTGATATTTTCAAAACACTACAGCAGCATGACCTGCCCTTGATAAATCCAAACTGAGACTGATCCAGTGTTTGGAAGTTCCCAGCATCCTGATCGATTGAGTAGTTCCATGATAAGTCTTTCAGTGGCTTTGCATACGAGGCTGGTCAGACTTATGGCTCTGTAATTGTCTGGATCTGTAAAAGGCCCTCCCTTATGCATGGAAATGGGTAGCTTGTGGTCCATGGATAAGTTTTAGGGGTTTGAAA
>NC_056743.1:300739049-300789049 GCF_019279795.1 Protopterus annectens
GTTTTGAGCTCCTGTCTGCGTTTAAATGAAGATGGTGTGTATGCCTGGCTGAAACTCATACTGATGCAGTCTGTGTGGTGGTAAGAACAAGAAATAAAATCTAAGGTAAATCGGAAAGGAGTTTAAAGGTTAATTTAAAAAGCTGTGAACAAAAAAACCTGACATGGGAGATTAAGAACTGTTACCATTTCCTTTAATTCTGCATCCTTGACCTAAACTTCAATAGTTCACACAGTTGCATTTTTACGCAATCCAGTGAGGATCAGAATTTAAAAATGCACTGCGTTTTGTAAGCCCAGCCATACTTCAGTAATACTGTATTTACCCTACGGTGACCCGCCCCCTCCCATATACATATGAACCTAGTTTCTCATTTCAGATGTGTGTTACTGTCTGACTTGGTGTGTAGAAAGAAAATGGGATAGTACCAGCAGCGTCTTTCCACTCAATAGTGTAAGTAAATAAAATTTAGTTTAAAATGCCTTCCATTCCTTTGAGATATGTTTATGTCAGCATCTGTGTGTATGTTACAGAAATGCTGCACCATTAGTTTGTTTGAGGACCACCGGCCTTCTTTGTCAACAGTGCTCTTGTTTTATTTCCCCTTTGTCAACAGTGCTCTTGTTTTATTTCCCCTTTGTAAACAGTGCTCTTGTTTTATTTCCCCGTTTCCCTCTACTTCCTTGAGTGGCTCAGCAAAGTTATATCTGCAGACTCAGGATTGGTGATTTGTTGCTTTTCTTGTTTGGTAGGGGAGTCCTTACTCTCTCTGCTAGTAACGTTATCAATGTCCCCCGTTATTATATACTTCGTGCACTTTGCCACAAATGTCTCCTGTGTGTGTAATATATTGTATGATTCTTTGCCTGGCTGTTGTCTTATGCTTTCTGTCCTTCCTAAATACTAAAATGAACTGATTCAGCTAATTAATACTTCGTTTTGGTTCTGTACATACTTGCCCATCATTATTGGTGTCCAGCTGACTTTGTCATATCTTGAGACATGCTCAGCCCCCTAGATTTTATGATGTGGCCAGACAGGTGTGCTCAGAAGCCTCCCCTGCCCTAAAAGTAATGACTTGAGTCTGCCAAGGAGGCCATAACCAATGCTACATTGTGGGAGCCAGTCCCACCAATACCCCCGTTCCACTGCTTCCTAATATTGTAAACCCAATCTCCCATGCCAACTCATCTTTCATCTGTCCTCAAACTCCATATTTTACTTTGTCTAATTATTCTGAAAGCTCTCTACTAAGACATGCATGGTATCATCCCGTTGCGTTTGATTTGTTCTTGATTAGCATATCTGTCTTGTCTCGTTCTCTATCTCAGATTTTTTTTGTTCTGTAATGTGTTTACTTCCATCAATGAACTCCCTAATTACCTGGCTTTGTTCTTACAAGTGGTCTGTTTTGATCAGTGTCCTACCTCTGTAATCATGCATAAACTTAAATAAAAATATACTCCTTGTTGGGTGCGTCGGCCTGTCATTTTTTTAAATTTAGATCATTATGCTATTGAAATAACCCTTGGAAAAGTAAACTAAAACAAATCCATCCCTTCCCTTCTTATGTAAGGCCTTCAGTTCTTGTTGAATTTGTCATTCTCTTTACCACAAAAGAGCACAGCCATATGGTCCTTAAAGAGACATTTCTGCAGGACTAGATCCTGTTGTGAGTTTAGTCATTATCCACTCCCAGTATTCTCACTTTTTGGATCTTCCCATCAAGTGTGTCCTTTACTTTCTAGTAGTATTTTTAACCAGTTTGTCTTGCACACTGATGTCACATCTTGCCCTTTGTGTTTGATTTTTAAGTAGCAGTTTAGCAACGTGTCCAAATCCTGCTTTAACGGATTACCAGGTGCCATACGTAGCAAAAACCGCAAATACTTCCCTGTCTCTTCAGCTTGATGTTCATCGTGTTACCCTGCTGCAGTCATCACACTTGGGTTATCTTGTCAGGTGGTCCTGCAGTCGGCCTGAATTCCAAAGTCTTGGTCCGGCGTCGGTTGCTGTCGCTTCTTCCCTGACGTCAGTGCGCCAGGGGTATATATAATGCATCCAACGCCATTTTCTTCAGTCTTTCTTGCCACACTGTGCCCGAAGCAGAAGCAGTTCGCAAGTGCCGGTCGGCCGACTCCTGAGATTTTCGAAGTCGAATTTCAGATCTGAAGTCTTCAATAAAGCTAAGTACCCCATTGGGGAAACTTTTCTTGCCTCAGACCGATGTCAGACAAAGTTAACGGTTGTATTTCTTGTGGGAAGCAAATACCTCCTAAGGATTTTCATTCTTACTGTATACCTTGTCTAGGCCCAGACCACGATATCACTGGTTGTCACTTTTGTACTAGGTTCAATAAGCGTACTATAAAAAGACACTTTGATTTCGCACGACACTACTTTGGTAGAAAATTTAACTACATAATGCCGTTGGAGCAACCGACTACCGGCGTGCACAAAAAACGCAAGGATAAGGACAGGCAGCCTAGACCCAAGCCAGACTCTGAGGCCTCGGCTGCGCCGGTCTCCAGTTCACCGGTTTTCAGTGAGGCTCCTATGCAGCCCCTGGCTACCGCAGATTTGGAACCCAAGATCGCTTCGGAGCCTTTGGCGGCGAGTGCTAGGCCGATGCAGCCATTTTCTTTAGCCCCTACCGACGACACTGCAGAAACAGATGTCTGTGTTGCAGAAACACCTTCGGTTTCTGAAGGTGTCTCCAGATGACGCTCACCATAAAAACGTATCCTAAGCTTAAGACTCCTATTAAACCAAAAAAGACTGCACTTCAGTCTCCAGTTCAAGGCCCCATGCCTAAGAAACGGATGCTTAAAATGGCTGAAGATTTGATCTCTTTAATCAGGGGTTCCCAACCCCACCCCCGACAAAAGGCCTAGACAAGAGGAAGATTATGCCTCCTCTGATCAAGTGTCTCTTTCCTCAGGCTCCTGTGAGGACCAAGATTACTCTCTTCCCCCTTATGAAGATTCTGATGCTGAGGATTCCATTCCCTCAGTTTCTCCCCCTGAAGACTACTCCTTTGGGGAACTTTACACACTGAGGGAACATTTTCACTGAGAAGGTCAGGACTACTCTGACTCAAAGAAAAGGCTCAGAGAGTTTCTTTTACTCCCCCAGCACAGACCTCTTGCTATCCCCCAGTTTTAGACTTTGTGGATGATGTTTACTTAGAATCTAGTTTGAATCCAGATTCTCTGCCTCTTGCTCCAGCCAAACCAGACAGATATTCTTGACTCCCACAAATTCCTTTATAAAAGAGCTGTTGCTGATCCAGAGACTATCTCCCAGGGTCCCAAAGGGGCTAAGGCTTCTATGGCGAAAAATCCAGTACCCTTTGAAGGGGACACCAGAGCACTAGACAGGTGGGGGAAAAAGGTTTACACCTCCGTCACTCTAGCTAAGAGAGCACTAAATGGTCAATTTCACATGCTAAAATACCAGCAATTTCTGATGTCTCAATTAAGACAAAAAATGAGCACACTCCCTCAACAGTCTGAATTGAAAGAAATGCAGGATCTGTTGCATGCAGCTGAACAGGTGAGCAAACGTACTTTACAATGTGGATTTGATTCTTTGGAGGCTTCCTGCAGAACAGCTGTTACTGGGTCTGTTATACGTAGGCATGCTTGGTTAAAGGAACAAACAATGCCTGATCATGTTAAAGCAAAGCTTCTAGATGCTCCCTTACAGCAGGATGTCCTATTTGGAGTTAAAGCAGAAGAAGATACCCCTAACCATACTGCAAACGCTTTTAACTCCTTTTTTATAGAAACCATTCAATCTCTTGCTAGACAACTAAACACCAATAACTTTTACCCTCCAAATAATCTTGTTGACTCCCCCCACAACTTCGCTCTTCAGCCCATCTCTGCCTCTTTCATCTACAAGCTTATTCTCAAACTGAAACCCTGCACCCCCTCTGCTGACAAACTCCCTTCTCTCTTTCTTCAAAAGGCTGCTAAACAGATTGCATACCCTATATCTATACTCATAAATAGGATTATCCAAGAGGGAACCATACCTGATATATGGAAAGTCTCTCATCATCCCACTACACAAAGGTGGTAACTCTATTGACTACACTAACTTTAGACCTATTGCTCTTCTCTCAACTCTAGCTAAGATAATGGAAAAAGGTATCCATCAGCAACTTGTACAGTATCTCTCTTTACACAACATTATAGCCAACTGTCAACATGGCTTTAGACCACACCATAGCACCTCCACTGCCCTCCTTTCCTTTGTTGATACCATCAACAACTATTGTAACTCCAACCTTGTCTCCTCTGCTCTATTCATTGACCTCTCTAAAGCTTTTGACATGGTGAACCACTCTTCCCTTATTAACATCCTTGAATCCCTGTCATTTGATAACCTGGCTATAAAATGGTTTACTTCTTATCTAAGCAACAGACATCAAGCCGTTGTTTGGGACAATCATATCTCTTCCTTATTGCCTGTTTCTATTGGAGTCCCACAGGGCTCCATTCTTGGGCCACTTCTCTTCTCTTCTCTCTTTACATAAACGATCTTAACACTGTAATCCCTCAAGCCACCTGCATCCAATACACTGACGACTCCACTATTATTTGTTCAGCATCTACCTCTTCAGAGCTACTCTCTCTAACTCAAACTACCTTCAACATTGTAGAAACTTGGTTTACTAGACGGTACCTCCTCCTCAATGCTAAAAAAACTAAACTTCTCCTTTTCACTCCTACCACTCGAGCCTCCCCATTAAACTTCAACATCTTGTCTAATGACACCACTGTCATCTCTCCTGACACGACAACTAAACTGCTAGGAATAACCATTGGTAACAATCTCACTTTTGATCAACACATCAATAACATTATCAAAACAGTTAACAAAAAAATAGGTTCATTATACCGTATTAAACCATTTCTTACACCTTCTACCAGAGCTACTATTCACTCCCATCTGATATCTACTCTCTTTTACGCCTCACCTATTTTCACTAACCTTAAAAAGGCTAACCTAAATAAACTAGCAACTTGTTACAATAGCATTGCTCACTTTGCCACCAGTAACCCTTTCAGAACACATCACTGTCATAACCTAAAACTCCTAGGCTGGCTAGAGCTACAAAACTGTCTTATGATCTCACAACTTACTATTGCCCACAAGATACTTTACCAACCGGATAAAACCCCAATACTTTCTCAACTTTTAATCCCTTATAACAATCTTACCTCCCTTCGATCTTCTTCTAAACTTATGACCAAATCTGTAAAATCCCATAACTTAGCTGGTGACTCTCTGTTCACTAATACTGTAGGTAGGACATGGAATCTGCTACCCACTGATATCACTCTAATCTCCTCCTTACCACTCTTCAAACAAAAAATCAAACTGTACTTCCAAAACCACTGGCTTTGTTCCTGCAGGACTCCTGACTAACCTTCTTCACTCCCCCTACTGTACTATAACTATATACTGTGCTTACTAGCTATACACACAATTTATTTTTTCTTGCCCTGTTGCTCTCCTCTTATGCTCTGACTCACTCCTCCTTTTCTCTCCCCTATCCTCTCTTCCATCCTCCTACTTCGTCTCCTTACTTGACTACTGTTTCTCACTCTTTCCCTCTCTTGTATTACTACATTAATCCCTTCAAATTTCCTGCTTTACCTCTTTCTCTTTGATAGATTATTGTAAACTAATTGCTAATCTTTAGCTTTTTAATGTTATGCTTCTACTGACCTAGTATAATTTTTGTGAGTGCCTTAGGTATTTGTTCTTATTACTAAATGTATATTCTTATTGTACTTAAATTTTTTATTAATATGTCTCTTTGTATTGATTTGTGTGTGGAGCTTTTCTCCCCGGGCCTCTACTGAAAATGGACATATATCCAGCTAGACTAGCCCGGTTAACAAATGTAAAATAAAAAAATAAAAATAAAGTCTTAAAGAAAATGGAGGATAAGGCAAAATCCATGCAGACGGTCAAAGATTTTCTACAGGTACAGCCCCCTCGCTTCAGCAGAAATTGACCAACAAAAAACTGGTCCTTTCCAGCTACTGACAGACCACAGAGGGGTAAATACAGATGCCCAAGAGGCAGAGGACAACCACAAGCCCACTACAAACCTAGACAATGGGGCACTGCAACACAGAAGGGAGGAGAAGACAGGCCCCAAACTACTAGAAGGCAAACTCAATGACTTAAACCTCATATGACCAAGCAAGACGCTCTTGGCAGCTCCCTTGGGAGGAAAATTAGCATTTTTTTCAGACAACTGGCACATCGTCACAAAGGACAAATGGGTCCTAGACATAATTTCATGAGGATACAGATTCCATTTCCACACCTTGCCTACGAAAAGAGGAATGCCAAACCTGCCACAATATCAATGGGCGGAGGCACAAAAATTACAGCTCTCATGGACATGAGAGCCATTCAACTGGTACGTACATGGGAGCAAGGCCAAGGATTTTACTCAAGACTCTTTCTAGTCCCCAGAAAGGACAACGCCTGGAGACCAATTCTGGACCTTTCAATTCTAAGCACCTTCTTACAAGTACCCAAATTCAAGATGCTAACACTACAGCAGCTTCTTCCCATGTTGGGCAAGAAAGCATGGCTAGTAACGTTGGACCTCAAGGAGGCATACCTGCATGTCCCTATCAGACAACGTTGCAGAAGATACCTCTGTTTCATTGCAGGTTCAACCCATTACCAATTCTCTGCACTGCCCTTTGGCTTATCCACTGCGCCCAGGGTCTTCACAAAATGCCTGGCACCAGTAATTGCATACTGCAGACAAAGAGGAATTCAAATATACCCATGCCTGGACGACTGCCTCATCCAAGCAGAAAGCAAGGACATCCTCTTACAACATCTGGCTTTTGTAAAACATCATCTTAGTTGCCTGGGGTACACAGTAAACTAAAAGAAATCAAAACTAGTACCCTCACAAAATATGATATTCCTGCGTGCCAGCTTGAATATAACAGCCCAGAAGGCTTATCTGACACCAGACAAACAACTACAACTGACTCAATATTTCAAAACAATTCTGCAGGCCTTGGGCTTCATGGCATCTTGCATACTACTAATACCATTTGCAAAGCTGCATATGAGGAAATTACAGTGGTACCTAAAAAGCGTATGGTCTCAACACAGCCACAGCTTGATCACAATGATATCTCTCATTCCCTGCCTTCAACATGAGTTTCTATGGTGGTCACAGGCATGTCACCTCAACAAGGGTCAGCCTTTCACCTTGGCCCCAGCCAGGCAAACTATGACAACAGATGCATCGGACTGCACCTGGGGGGCACACATGGCAGGACAGTGCGTTCAAGGCATATGGACTGCAGATCAAAGGAATCTGCACATCAATCAAAGAGATGCTAGCTGTACAGAATGCTCTGACAGCCTTCAAGAACCTCTTACATCCAGGACAACTTACAGTAAGGACGGACAACACCACAGTAATGCGGTACAAAAACAAACAAGGGGGTACACATTCCTACCCTCTATGCAGGCAAGCAATGACCTTGTGGAACACAGCACTGGCTTACCAAGTTCAGCTACAAGCTCAATTCCTGCCAGGAAAAAAGAACACAGAGGCAGACTACCTTAGCAGAAACATCATGGATCCCCACGAGTGGAAACTGGATCCACAAGTATTTGCAATGATAACTCAAAAATGGGGCCTCCCAGACATAGACCTGTTTGCCAGCCCCCAAAACTATCAGCTAACAAAATTTTGTATAAGGACACTTCACCATCAAGTTTGGAAAGTGGACGCATTTTCATTCAGTTGGAAAAACCTGACAGTATATGCCTTCCCTCCATTGCCTCTTCTCTCAAAGGTGCTTCTGAAAGTCAGAAAGGAGAGACCACGACTGATACTCATAGCCCCAGACTGGCCACGCCAGCACTGGTACCCACTGTTAAGGAATATGGCCCAGGGCCCGCCTTTGATTTTACCACAAATTGCCCATTTGCTCACACAGCAAAACAATCAGATTCTGCACAGCCAGCTCAAAACCTTAAATTTGGCTGCATGGCAAATCACCTAAGCATCCAGCCAGCTCCTCTTCCTCAAGCAGTTATGGATGTTATTCTGGAAGTTAGGAGGCCCAGCACCAGGAAGGCCTACTCGGACAAATGGAAAAGGTTTTGCTCCTGGAACCAAGCTAAAGGCCAAAATACCCTTCAGCCTCACATGCCTCAGATTCTACAGTATTTAATGGAGATGTTGCACAAAGGACTTTCTTTTTCATTCATTAAAATCCACGCATTAGCTATTTCAGCCCACTACAACACGGATCCACGCTTATTTTCACATCCACTTCTAAGGCAGTTCCTCAGAGGGGCAAAAAACATTAGGCCCCCCCAGGAGAGCACCTACACCAACCTGGGACCTCAACTTTGTTCTGGAAAAACTTACGCTACCTCCTTTTGAACCAGCTTTCTCTGCTGATCTAAAGTTTATATCATGGAAGACTGCCCTGCTGCTAGCAATAACTTCAGCCAGAAGAGTCTCAGAGCTGCAGGCACTAATGGCAGTGGAACCTTTCCTCATTTTCCATTGACAGAGTTTCTCTATGAACTAATCCTTCCTTCATGCCTAAGGTGGTATCCAGTGTGGCTTTAAATCTAACCATCCACTTACCCACCTTCTTTCCAAATCCACAGAACATAGGAGAAAGACTCCTGCATTCCTTGGACATTCACAGGCAACTTCGTTACTACTTGGATAAAACTAAGGTTTTCAAAAAATCTGACCAGCTCTTTGTATCCTATGCTGCAGTTTCAAGGAAGGCTATATCAAAACAGACCATTTCCAAATGGATAGGACATTGCATTCGTTTTTGCTATACCCATCATGGAAAACCATTTCCTGCTACCATAAGGCCCCACTCTACCAGGGCAGCAGCTTACATCTACAGCCTTCCTCAGGGGGGTGCCAACCAAGGATATTTTGGAAGCTGCAACTTGGAGTTCAGTACACACCTTCACCAAACACTACCACTTACCACTTTACTCTAAGACTAGAGCTGGCTTCGCCACTGCAGTTCTGCAGGGCCTTCTAGCCTCCGCTATCCCTCTTTGACTCCTCCTCCCATCCTTAGCTTTGGGATTCTACCCAAGTGTGATGACTGCAGCAGGGTAACACGATGAACATAGTACAGTTTTGTACCTACCATAAATGTAGATGTTAGAGTGTACACCCTGCTACAGTCCAGGTTACCCTCCCTCCATCCCCTCTGACCTAACTGACTAAATCTTTACAATACCTTTCTGATGTATTTGCTTATAGCTGGAGGGATGTTGTGTTTGTGCTATATTTCTTAGATTGGTACTAATTACTGACCACCTTTTGGGGGCACCTGACATCTGGGGCAAGAAAAACTGAAGAAAATGGCGTCTGATGCATTATATATACCCCTGGCGCACTGACGTCAGGAAAGAAGCGACAGCAACCGACGCCGGACCAAGACTTTGGAATTCAGGCTGACTGCGGGACCGCCTGACGACAAGATAACCCAAGTGTGATGACTGCAGCAGGTTGTACACTCGAATATCTACATTTATGGTAGGTACAGAACTGTACTTTTGTGTTCATTTGTTGCATATCACTATCCACTTAAATGATTCACTAAGCTTAGAGTAGTCCCTGCCCTTCTAGCAGTTCATTTATATGCACAGAATAAACATGAAATACCACCTGGCATTGTTGAATGGTTCTTCTTTTAGCATGATTCCTTAATTGGCAGATGTAATATCACACATGATCTGGCAACCTTGCTAATTTGGCATGCAAAGCTTCAACAGTGGTCCGATACTCTCAGGTGAACTGATTGTATAAGTACTGCTTTATCTTGTTTTTTGTTCCATGCACTGTTGTGTGTAAACGATTTAACACAAAACCATCATGGCTAATTTTTTGGCAAACTAGTTAACTGTGTATATTTTATATCTTTGATTTTTTTTTTTTTTTTTTTTTCTGTAAAGAATTTCAGTGCAGTTCCTGTGTTGACTGTGAGGGGTGGAGAGAGTGGGAGAAAGGGAGGGGGGTATTTTTGTTAAGAGTGACCTGTTAGGTAGTTCAGATTCTACTGAGTATCTCTTACTGAAAATCCTGTCATCAGAAATGTCCACTCCTAACCAGGACCCAGATGACTTGAGCTCACTTAGTGGTTTGGACACTAGAAGGAGCCAAGTAGGGGGGTATGGGGGGCATGGCTATTTGCTAGTTCATCCATCTGGAAAGAGATGTTTCTGCCAGCATTCTGAATGGTCCTTGGTGACTGAGTTAGTGTTGTAATCACTTGCCAGACTGATGTTAAAATTAGCCATAAAAGGTGGGTCTGGAGCTTGATGTGATGTCCAGTGATGTGTGGGACATTCATAGCTCCAGCCAGTTGCACCATAAAGAAAATCTTCTGTGAAGGACAGCATGCGAGATGCTATCATCTGTATTGTTTGAGATGCTTTCCCTTGCCATCCCATCTCTGGAACAGTTTCTGTTCCAGCAGAGTAGTACCAAGGATACAGAGTAATAGCCGAGTTATCAAAGCAGACTGAGCAGCTGACAGCGGAGGGTAGGAGTATAAACAGGTGGTAAAATTAACTCTTTGCCATATGCATTTGTTACCTGCCGAGTTAGTGTGCGACAGCTTGGTAACAAGGTTAAGCTTTTAATTATAAATACCTTCATGACCGGAAATTTGTTTGCACAAGTTAGGGACATGCTGTGGACTATGCAGCTTCAAAGTAGCTGTCACTCAGGGAACTTAGTGTTTTCACAAGTGGCATTCTGTGCAACATAAAAATGAATGGAATCGTGAGCTGCTGTTAAGTGACATTTTTCACTTTAGGGTACACTGTGAATGTAATGGGAAGTGCAAGTTTGTTTGTGAATTGTGCAGCTTTCATCAGTACTGTGGATGAGATGTGCCGCATAGTAGTGCATTTGGATTGTATTGTGGAACACACCTCAGAATTTTGTGGTATGCAAGTAACCAGGCATTGTGCTACAGTTGCAGTATGTACGAGCCCAAGTGTCGCCAGGAGTCTGTCACAAAGTTAAACATGCTGGATAACAAGTATACTATACCAGATATCAGCTGACCTAATGCCTAGATTTTAAAGATCTAGGTATTATTTACCCCCAACAAAAATATGGTGCTTGGAATAATTTAAAACTGAGTTTTGTAGAAATGGCGGTGGATACATTCATTGGATATTGGCTGCTTTCTTACAGGGGACATGACTTCTTCAGTTGTTATCTGGCAGAATGTGGATAGTGGAGACCTTTTGGAACCTAAAAAATTGTCTCTGAGCTGGCAGTGCTTTAATGGTACAGTAATGTCAAGGGTGTACAATTTGCATGGGTGGAAGAACATCACAGGTGGATCCTCTCATCTTTTACTGGCATAAGAAAGATGACAGACTTTTTTTGTTTTTGGAATGCTGCTTGCATGTCATGCTGTTGATGTAATTTAGGGGCCTCAGGGCTCAACAGCACAGATTCTGCACAAGTCTTTTTGAGTACGTGGGAAGAATGTGCACCTTTTATTTCATTGGCAAACAAATTAGTTTCAATTCCTCTGGTGATTCCACATAGCATGAAAGTTAAGAACCTTCGTCCTGTACCTGTTAGTCGTAGTAGAAACAGGAGTGGCCTTAGGCAAAAGGGCTCCACGGTGCCCCCCTCCCCACACTACCTGGTGCCCCCATCCTGGTTTACCTACACCAAATAAATACTGAAAAAGTGCCCCTGCTACAGCGGCGCCCTAGGCAGACGCCTAGTTGGCCTATGCCTAAGGCCGGCTGTGAGTAGAAACCATCTGTTGTAGGGCCATACATTGCTGACAGGGGCTACTTAACTAGGGTCAAATCAAACTCTCTCCACTAGATGAAATGGGCCTGACTGTAATGTTTGTGTTTTGACATTTAAGCATAAATGATGACACTGTAGAAAGCATTCATGAAGTAGACTTGTGCAGACAGTGAAATTGGAACAGGTGACTCTCAAATTGTTTGTAAAGCAGGAACTCCAGGTATACACACAATTTTATTGATGTGATAAACAAAGAAATGTTCACTTGTTTTGCTAAAAGACAAAAAGAATCCCTTAAACTGTCACAATATTTTGAGAGCATCTTTCTTAAAGTAAAATTGAAACATGTTCAGAAGATGTATATAGGTGATGTAGGGATGCTCTTAAACGCACCATTTTTTTCACAGAGAGGGGTTACCTAAAAGTTAAAACTATAAAAGCTTATTCAGACTGAAGGCTTGAGCTCTTGTGATCAGCAGTTTAAAAGCTTAGCAAATTGTATAACCGGAGTTGAACTGCATCCCTTGTTCTGCTGAAAGGTCTAGAAAAGGAAGAGCTTTAAATTATTTTATATTTTTTTTCTTTCTAAATTGTATTGGCCATGACAAGGGCCCTCCTTGAGCTAGGATCTGGTGTGAAGAGACTTGTATCAAATGCAGTTGCAATACAGGTATCAGTATAATATACAAGAATAAAATACATTGTTAAATGCATATGCTTGTTTGCACATGCTTTTCTTTTGCAAATAAATGTGTACAGATTTTGAGTTACTTTGCCCCATTTTTCAGTTTGAATCCTACTTTGACTGATCCATAAATTGTGAGAATAAATTTTGTTGATGGAGGAAAATGCTTTATTTTAATACTAATGATAATGGAAGCATTTGCACATGAATTTCTTTGAAGAGAAGTTGCAGTCTGCACCTTTGTTTCAGCTAGTAGGTGGTCCCATTAGACTGAGACAAGATATGACTGCTGTATTTCACCAGTGGCAGTTTTGAAAGATGATCTGGTAATGGAGAGACTTTCATCATAAGATTTTAGGGAGGTCTTTAATTTGGAAGATCTGGGGAGTGCACTTTTTGAATAACAAAGTTTAAAAACGTGCAGTTCTTGCAGTCACAGAGAGCCTGCTTTTTGTAGGAGATAGCAGGAATGAATTGTGGGATCAGTTAATGTGAATCTGTATGCATTGTTTGAGTAATTAAAGAACCTTATTCACTATCTGTTATGAATGTTTTTGGAAGGTTCAAGTTGAGTCTGGGGGGGGTGCCAGAGCAGGTCTATATCAGATAATTGAACTTTCAAGTTGAGTCTGGGGGGGGTGCCAGAGCAGGTCTATATCAGATAATTGAACTTTTAAATGTTCTAACACCGTATGGTCAAGACCATATGTTTGAACTCAGTTTGAAAATCAAAAAAAAAAAAAAAACAGGAAAAAACTACCTGAAAGCTTAAGGCACCCCTTACACCCCCCACTCTTTAAATATACCAAACTCCGAGATCGCACTACAGTGCTGACAGTGGAAAACGTCCATTGCCGTACTGTACAGGGATCTCTGTTGAAACATTTGAACCTTTAAAAGTTCTATCATATGGTGTCGACCATATGACGTTCGAACTTTTAAAAGTTCGACAACGTGATAGGACCCCATCCAAAGCATTATGCTGGTATATGTCTTTGATTGTACTGGGTCTACAGTTTTCTCCATTTTCCAGTTATGCAAATGTAAGTGAATTTGCATGTGTCTATATATATTCCTTTATGACTCCTCGATTTGACTGAAATTTTTCGAGAATTGGTTTTCTGCCGTAAACTCAGTTGCTTCAGGGGAAGACTTTGGCACTCCCTGTGACTCTAAATAGGGTAAAGTGGGTGTTGGAAAATGAAGGAATGGGATGTCCTTCAAGGATGCATCTGCAGTCCTTACAAATGGGTTGTCCTGTCGTCAGGCAGCCCTTCGGTCGGCCGGATTCCAAAGTCTGGGTCTGGCCTCGGCTGGTGTCGCACTTCACCCGACGTCACAGCTGCAGTTATTCGGGTATAAAGGCATCAGCTGACGCCATTTTCCTCAGTCTTTCTTGCCGCGTGGCGCCCGAAGCAGAAGCTGTTCTCAAGTGCCGGTCGGTCAGAACCAGAGATTACTACTACCGAATACTTCTACTACTACCGAAGACTTCTAAAAAGCTAAGTACCCCGTTGGGGACTCTTTCTTGCCTCAGCCGATGTCAGAAAAAGTGAATAACTGTTTAACTTGTGGGAAACAAATACCTCATAAAGATTTCCACTCTTACTGCTTACCTTGTTTAGGCCCAGACCACGACGTAGCAGCTTGTCTAGCCTGTGCTTCTTTTAACCGACGGACGCTTAGATGTCGGCCGGAATTTGCTGAGGAGTTTTTCGGCTCCGATTTTGCTTACATTATGCCGTCGGATCCTCCGACTTCGCAAATATCAAAAAAGCGCAAGGAAAAGGACCGACACTCGCAGTCTGCGGTTTTGGCCGAAACCGCGGTTAGGCCAACCGCGAGTGTCTCTGTTTCAGCTGAAACCGAGCAAGCGGTTCTTCCTTCAGCCGAAAACTCATCTCCTACCGAGGCCTCTTCCAACCTCGTGGAATCGGCTTTTGATATCCCTCCTGCTCTTGCAGTTTCTCAGGAATTATCTGACACTATCCCCTTGGATATCTCCACCCCTGCACGTGGAGCTGCTAGGCCACCTACATCCATGTCCATTAAGGCTTTTGCCAGGGCTAAAGCAGCTAAAACTACTAAATCTGTGCCTGCTAAGACCCCCTCTCACAGGCCTAGCTCTAGTTCACAAATGCTTAGTCTAGCAGAGGATCTCATTTCTTTAATCCGGGGATCCCAATCTCACACAGACAGGGCCTCTCACCCACATCCAGAGAAGAGGCCTAGAGCAGCGCCCCCTGAACCAGTTTCTACAGATGATTCCTCTGATGATTCAGATAATACAAACCCTCCAGAGGCTTTCTCCCCTTATGAAGACTCTGATGCTGAAGAGTCCATCCCTTCTGCCTCTCCGCCTGAGGAATTTTCCTTTGGGCAAACCTTGCATGCTATGAGGGAACAATTTCAGTGGCAGGGCCAGGATTTTTCAGACTCTAGAAAGAGGCTTAGAACCTTTCTGCATTTACCACAACATAGGCCTTTAGCCATTCCTCCAGTTCTCTCGGTTGTAGATGATGCATTTAATGATGCTTGTACTGCTCCTGATTCACTTCCACCGGCCCCTGCTAAGCCCGATAGGTACTACAGGGTTCCGGATACTCATCACCATTTGTATAAGGCTCCTTTTGCAGATCCCGAGACTATCTCCCAGGGTCCTAAGGCTGTAGCAGCTACCTCTGCCAAAAACTCCCTCCCCTCTGAAAGGGAATCCAGGTCCTTAGAGAGATGGGGTAAAAAAGTTTACACTTCTGCTACTCTTTCAGCTAGAGCATTGAACTGTCAATTCAAAATGCTGACCCTACAGCAGCTTCTTCCCATGCTGGGCAAGGAGTCTTGGCTGGTAACTCTAGATCTCAAGGAGGCATACCTGCACGTCCCCATACGACCAAATTGCAGAAGATACCTCAGATTTCTTGCAGGATCAGAGCATTATCAATTCTCAGCATTGCCCTTTGGCTTATCTACTGTGCCCAGAGTGTTCACGAAATGCCTGGCATCAGTAATTGCTCATTGCAGGCTCCAGGGAATCCAAATCTACCCTTACCTGGACGACTGCCTGATACAAGCGGACAACAAAATCAAGTTAGCAGAAGACTTGAAAAGGGTCATTTACCTACTTCAAGCCCTGGGATACACAGTCAATATAAACAAGTCAAGGCTGATACCATCCCAAAGGATAACCTTCTTGGGTGCAGAGCTGGACACATCGAAGCAAATGGCATTCCTAACAGTAGAAAAACAAGAGCAACTCCCTCTATACTTCTTGGCATTAACAAAACAGAACCATCTAACAGCAAGAAAAGTCCTGCAAGCCTTGGGTTTCATGGCATCCTGCATAATATTGGTTCCACATGCCAGACTGCATATGAGAAAGTTACAGTGTTACCTAAGGAACTTATGGTCTCAGCACAAGCACAGCCTAGAAACCCAAATTCCAATAATTCCATGCCTGAAGCAAGAATTCCAATGGTGGGCTCAGGCCTGTCAATCAAACAAAGGATTGCCCTTCCACAACACTCAACCAAGCCAAACCATCACCACGGACGCCTCAGACCTCGGTTGGGGGGCCCACATGCTGGACAAGTGCATACAAGGCTTATGGACTCAAGACCAGCTGCACCTACACATAAATCAAAAAGAAATGCTGGCAGTAAAACTGGCAATTCAGACATTCAGACCATTTCTTTGACAAGGTCAACTGTTAAGGACAGACAACACCACAGTTATGTGGTACATCAACAAACAGGGAGGCACACATTCGTACCCTCTATGCCGGATGGCAATGGACCTCTGGAATGTGGCCCTGAGTTACAACGTTCAGTTACAAGCAATTTTTGTACCAGGAAAAGAAAACATTCTAGCAGACATACTAAGAAGGACTACCACGGATGCCCACGAATGGATGCTGCATCCGGACATCTTCAAAACCATTACAAGACAATGGGGACTCCCACAAATAGACTTATTTGCATCCCCACGCAATCACCAACTAAAGAAATTCTGCATAAGGACGTACCACCCACTTGCTTGGAAGGTGGACTCCCTATCTTTCAGTTGGAAAAACCTGACAGCATATGCAGTCCCACCACTTCCTTTGATGCACAAGGTGCTATTGAAGATCAAAGAGGACCGTCCAAGGATCATCCTGATAGCTCCAGACTGGCCAAGACAACATTGGTACCCATTACTGAGGAGCATGTCTCGGGAACAAATATGGCACCTACCTCTTGTTCCCTTGCTGTTAACACAGAACAACTACAACACCCTGCATCCAAACCTGAAAACACTGCAGCTAACTGCCTGGAACATTGCTTAAGAGCAAATAACCCAAATTTATCCCAAAGGGTTAAAGACATTATCTTGGAGTCTCGCAGACCCTCAACAAGGAAAAATTATTCAGCAAAATGGAAAAGATATTCCATTTGGAGTACTGAAAAAGGAGAGAATGTGTCACTGGTAAACATAGCCAACATCCTGGAATACTTGGCAGAGCTCTTCCACAAAGGACTGTCCTATTCTTCCATTAAGATTCATGCATCAGCTATTTCAGCAGAATACGACTTGGATCCTCCAGTCTTCTCACATCCTCTGCTCAGGCAGTTTCTGAGAGGAATTAAAATGTAAAACCTCCTAGGAAGCCACCATTGCCAGCATGGGACTTGAACTTTGTACTAGAAAAATTGACTCTCACTCCATTTGAACCAGCAGCAACAGCAGAATTACAATACTTATCATGGAAAACTGCTTTCCTACTGGCAATCACTTCAGCAAGAAGGGTATCTGAGCTACAGGCATTAATGGCAGTACAGCCCTTCCTGATCTTCCATCAAGATAGAGTGTCCATGAGAACAAATCCTACTTTTATGCCTAAGGTGGTCTCCAAAGTATCTTTGAATCAGGCTATCCACCTACCTACATTCTTCCCAACCCACAGAACAGGGAGAAAGACTGCTACATACCTTGGATGTGCATAGACAATTACGCTACTACCTGGACAGGACCAAGAGCAATAGAAAAACTGACCAGCTACTGGTAGCATATGCAACAGGAATGGAAGGAAAAGCAATTTCAAAACAGACAATCTCTAAGTGGATAGGAAATTGCATTAGATTTTGTTATTCCTACCATGGGAAGAAAACTCCAGAAAACATCAGGCCTCACTCTACAAGGGCTACAGCCACTACCACAGCTTTCCTTCGAGGAGTGGCTACCAAAGACATTTTAGAGGCTGCTACTTGGAGCTCCATGCATACTTTTGCCAAGCATTATAATTTACCTTTATACTCTAGATCCCGAGCAGGTTTTGCCACTGCTGTTTTGCAAGGGATCTTAACTACACCATAATTTCATTTCTCCTCCTCCCCCAGTTTGGCTATGGTATTCTACCCATTTGTAAGGACTGCAGATGCATCCTTGAAGGACATAGTATAGTTTTGTACCTACCATAAATGTAGATGTCCGATAGGAATGCATCTGCAGTCAGGATTACCCCCCCTCCTTCCCCTCTGTGGTACTCCTAGGGTATTTGCCCATCTTGTAGCTAGCTGGGGGAATCTATTATGGTGTATTTGTTTATATATATATGTACATACATGCTTATTTTTTTGATTTGCTCTCTACTATTTGGAATCATTTGCATTTATCCAAATTTAGCCTTCCTAGAGGGCACCTGGCATCTGGGGCAAGAAACACTGAGGAAAATGGCGTCAGCTGATGCCTTTATACCCGAATAACTGCAGCTGTGACGTCGGGTGAAGTGCGACACCAGCCGAGGCCAGACCCAGACTTTGGAATCCGGCCGACCGAAGGGCTGCCTGACGACAGGACAACCCATTTGTAAGGACTGCAGATGCATTCCTATCGGACATCTACATTTATGGTAGGTACAAAACTGTACTCTTTTATTGTACCTGTGTGCATATGTGTGTATTTATTTTGATGTGCTAGAGGTAGTTTCATTTGGGCTGTCTAGATTAAACAACTTTATTTAATTATCGCTTGTGACATAGGCAATCGAACCATATTAAAAGTTTACATTTACAAGCATTATACATCACATTTATTCTGTATCATGTAATCTAAGAAACATTATATAAGTTTTTCAGTGACTGCCTTCTATTAAATCTCATTCCTCCTCCAAACTATTTTTCTTCATGAATTCCAAAATTTCCATTTTTTAAACAAGAAACATCTTTATCTATGCCATACGTGACAATTTAATAATCATATAAGTTAAAACAAACCATATTCACTTACTTTTAGTTGCAAGCAGTATGTATCACTTATCTATCCAGTCATTGTCAAACATTACATAGCCCATTCCATTCCTGCCTTCTTTTAAACCTCATTTCTCTTCCAAAACATTATTCTGTATGTGTGTGTGTGTGTGTCTTTGTATTGTTACCTAATTTGCTCCTACCCTTTTCTAAAGAGCCCACTTCACTTGTTCATTATTTCTAGTGCAGTTGATTTAGACTTTGATTTTCATTTTCTAGTAACTGCTTTTTTGGCAGCCAACATAAGTAGACTCAGCAAGGCCTTACTCTATATCTAGGCAATTCCAAATCTGTATCAAAGCTCAAAAAAATAATTTCCTAGTCATACCAATTTGCTTACCCAGTATTTTTGATAGAGTAGTCTGCAGTGAATTGTTAGTCTGCCAACTCATTACACACCCAAAAAATATGATCTGACATTGTTGGCTTCATTTGTTCTTTAACCTGTGAGTTTGGATCAAAAGATCTGATCCGATTAGGCCGTATAGTAAAGCTCTAGGATATGACATTTGAATTCTTCCCCTACCCGTAATGCTCTGCTCCCCCACATCAGTCCGATCTCGTTTGACACACTTATGACAAGCATCAGGATTGCATTTGTCTGAACTTATCAGGGTTTCAGTGAGTTTAAGAAATTTCACTTCGCTTTTCCTTACTATTTACTCCTATATTCATTCTGCTTGGTAGTATAACTTTTTTGGTTGCCTACCGTTAGTGTTTTCCTTTGTATCTCTTCCTCCCTACCCTTTGTTGTTAATATCCTGTTCTTTGTATAGGGAAAAAAGTATAAGTTTCCTTTTAATTTCACATTTCTCTTCTCTTAAGAGTTTTTTGTTAAGTTATGCTCTAGTTATCTGGATTATTGCCGTATGTGTCTTGTGGGCACAAGATTCCACTTTCCGATGCCCAGTCGGATTGTGTAGTTTGTCTTGGGGCTGCTCACTTAGACTCCTGCTCCATATGTGCTGGTTTTAACCAGCGAGCGTTAATTGATAGGAGGAACAAGTTGATCCTAAAAGGCCTCTTTCCTTCCACTGCTTCTGCTGCAACACCTTCCACTTCAGGGGCTCAACCCCCCCCTCTAAGAAGCCGAAAGAACATAAAGAGGTCCCCTAGCAGGTCCTGCCAATCCAGAGAACCTCCTGCTAAGTCTTCTAAGTCCGATCTGACTAGTTAGGCTCCTATCATTATTTAGGCTCCCTTCAGTGTCAGTCTCTCAGTTTTTCTCCTGAGACTGTTGCCTCGAGGCCCAAGTCCCCTTTTCTTCAACCCCACAGACCGATTTCCAGACCTCCATCCATTGCTTCTTCTGCTAGTTCTTCCCGCAGCCTTTCCAAAGCTGAGGGTAGAGATGTTGAAATTCCTCAAGGCATGAATCCAGCTGAGGATCTTGCCTGCTGCAACCCCCTCTGGATCTGTGAGCCACATCTCTCCCTTGGCTCCGATATCTCCTTTTCTAATCTGACCCCTGGTTTTGGAGTTATTGGGCCTGAATATGCCTGGAGTTGAGATGTCAGAGCTAACTGGTACAGTTACCTCGACTTGAATGGTCTCCCTGACCCACCCGGCTGCAACCGTTTCGGAGCAATGTGGTTCTTGGAGCCATAGCTTCTACATCGGTTCTGAGGGGTTGATGTCGGCCACAAAGTTTTTGGAGGTGCTTCTTCCCCTCGGGGCTTCTGCACTTGATAGCTCATCTCTGACTCCTCTCTTCAATCTTGGGGTGGTGGGGATTCGTGGAGCTTCCCATTCGACAGCTTCTGGCATTTGAGGTGGTAGAGAGGATTCTCTCTGTTCCCAGAAGAGCCTCGACTCTACCTCCTTCAGAGCTTGGTTCACCTTCAGCAGTTTGTGTCTGAGCCATCTATTCTGTCACCTCCAGGACAGCCTATCCAGAAAGACTTCCAGACTGTTTCCCCCGTAGAACACCCAGAGTCTTCCAATAGCTCTTCGGAGCACCCTACCATGGAGGTCCCTAAAAATGCCAGTGCAAAAGCAGACAGATTCCCCTTTGGAGCCCCTTACTGGGGACAGCGAACTGGATGAAGGGGAACGGTCCCCCAGATCACCACCTGAAGGAGGTCTCCTTTGGGAGCATCATTGAGATCCTAGTCAAAAAGGTGGTGGGTCTGAATTATTTGGCACATGTAACCAAACTACAGAGGGACTTAGTCAAGGAACTCTCTAGTTCTGCCCCAAGGTTCATGTCTGGCGAACAGAACACCTTTTTCTCCAGGATGGCCACCCTGCAGTCTATATTGAACACGTCCATGAGGTTAATTTTACATGCCGCAGATGGTGCTTCATGGGTGGTCTGGTCATGTATTGCTACCAGATGCCACGCCTGGATGTGGCTGTGTGATTTGTCTACCATCAGAATCCACTCTGCTGCCCAACAATGGATCTTTTCCAGCAACCAGCATGGGGGTAAAAAGTTGTGGTTCCAAAGATCTCAAAGTCCTTTTCAGGATTCACAAAGGGACTTTCCTCCTAGTGACATAGGGGGAAATAATAATGGTGACCCCGTCCTCACGGCAGAGGGGGGCCGATGGATCAGGGGTCTCTAGATACTTTCTGGGTCAGGCGTAGTCAGCGATCCTGAAGGATTGCTTGACTGTCTCTGGAGGCAGTTGGGGGACATTTATTTTTACACCCATCAGCCTGGGAAGCCATTACAAAAGATCATTGGGTGGTAAAGATTATCTCCGGAGGTTATTCAGTACCCTTTTTACTAAATCCCTCTCCAAACAAGTTCTTCCCAGATGTTCCACCCAATCAGAGGGACGCTACAGCCTTAGAAATTTCAAAGCTGATCTCAAAAAAAAAAAAAAAAAAATCAGCCAAAATGTGCCCCCAGACCAACTCGGATCAGGCATCTACTCCAGATTTTTTTTTAGTGCCCAGAAAGACGGGAGACCTCAGGCCCATTCTGAACTTTACAACCCTCAACAAATCGATTGTTAATTCAAAGTTCAGAATGGTCAAGATTCAGTCCATTTTGCCTTTCATGTAAAAAGATGTTTGGATATGCTCTGTAGTCCTTCAGGATGTGTACTACCATGTCAAAATAAACTGACTGTCCAGAATTTTCCTCTGCTTTCGGCTAGGGACCCATTACTACCAGTTCAGAGTACCCTTTGGTCTCACCATAGCCCCTAAGGTGTTAACCAAATGCATGACAGTAGTGGCAGCTCACCTGTGACTGCTAGGATTCTAGGTGTTTCCCTATCTCGACAGTTGCCTGCTCCTACAAGGCATCGACATCTAGAAGCCAAATATTTTTTGTTCCATGTAGCCTCAACCTTGGGCATCTCCATCAGTGTAAAAAAAAGTCTCAACTCCATCTAGTACAGATAATAGATTTTATCAGGGCCCGCCTGGACCCCACTTGTTGAGTTATTTTGGCTAACAGCTTTGCTCTTACAGACATTATCACACTTATTTTATATAGATGTTTTGACCTGCTATGTTTACAGCTGGTAGTCCTACCTGCTTTAATCTCCACCTAAAGGGACAGAATTTTTCTGATTTATTTTTATTTTCTCTCTAATTATTTGCAATAATTTTGTTTCCTTGCCAGTTTTCTTCAATACGTTCTAACCCCCTTCTTGCATATTGCCTGTACCCCTAATTGCAATCTTGCCTATTGGCATCATTTCCTTTCTCCATTCCTATGCTGGCTTACTTCTTAGACTACTTTCTGCTACTTTATGAACATATAATAATCCCTGTGGTTACTGTTCTCCCTAAGGATCTGCATCTAAAATCCCAGTCTCTCCTTGCTTCTTGAGCTACCCCCTGTTTCATCATCCCTTTCCACATTGAATGTTAGCTTTCTGTTTGTGCTATGTATAGGAGCCTTAACTGTGTAGCTCTGAAATACTACTTCAAATAAGGTAATCCCAAACCACCGTGTTCTATTGGAAGGATCATGCTACCCACTTGACTCCTGTTGGCTTCACCTCCCAGACAAAATCCTTCAACTCATTATTAAATGCTGTCCCACAACTTTTCCTCTGGTTTATAGAAATATGCCTGACCTGTGTATAAAACTAAGTGGACTAAAAACATTTTGACTGTTTATGTTTTGCTATCTGTTTCCATAAAACAGAGCTTCCAATTTCTCCGTGTTTGTATTGTCTTTTTAGTTTTTTTCCCACATATCCATAGCTGCCATAACAGATTCCTTTATAATCCATACTCCTAAGTACTTCAATTTATCATGTCCCCATAAATATGGGTATTGCTGAACCAATTCATGTGTGGGTACGTAGTTTACAGTTATTGCCTTTGTTTTATCTTCATTAATTTTGAAACTGGTTTAAAAGCCCGCATTTGCACTTTTTTCCCCGCCTTTCCTGTAACTAGTCTAGTCCAGATACAGATTTGCTTTATCCAGGACTGTGTTTATAAGCTTCTGAGTGGTGCCAAAGTCTGCGCTTCAGTTTTCCCTTGGATGCTAGTTCTCTCCTCTCCTACACTTTTACTAGCTTATTAGTTTTGCATTTTACCAGACTTCTTGTAGCAATTATTATAGCACACAAAAATGCCACCAGCACTAAACGTTCTACAAGGAAACAGCTCCAGTACTTATTAATGGCCACCCCTCCAGGCATGTCTAAAGATCAGTTCCCTGTACTTTCTCCTATTAATCTGGTGAACTTGTGCTATGTACCCAAACTATGGCGTTCTGCTTTTATACTTCCACTTCACAAGAGTGGCAAAAATTTTTTAACACCTCCAATTTCTGACCCATAGCCATCCTCTCCCCAATCTCCAAAATTCTTGAAAAATGTATCCACTTACAACTCCTGCCATTCCTTACCAAACACCTACTCTCCCCTACCCAACATGGCTTCCGTCCTGGACACAGTACCAACTCCGCCCTTCTCTCCTTCTTACAGTCTGTCAATTCTGCTCGTGACTGTGGCAATATCGTATCCTCTGTTCTGCTAGACTTCTCTAAAGCCTTCGATATCTCCCATAGTCACCTATTAAATCATCTGTCTAACCTCAACATCTCCAATAAAACTCTTTCCAGGTTCTCCAGCTACCTTTCTGATAGATCCTAAGCCGTGAAATGGGGCCAGGCCACCTCTACTTTCCTCCCAACCCCCACTGGAGTACCCCAAGGTTCAATCCTTGGCCCATTGCTTTTCAACATCTTTATTAACAACTTCCACAAAACCATACCTAACACCAAAATTGTGCAATACGCTGATGATTCCACTCTGATCTGTCATGCCTCTAACCTAAAAGATCTCCTTCTATTCTCTCCCTCAAAATCCTTCCCTGTCGACAAAAACTTACTCCATATCACCAGTCTTAACAACTCCATTGTCGAGATCGTACCCTCAGCCAAACTTCTTGGTGTAACCATTGATGAACACCTAAAATTTAGTAATCACATCCAGCTAAATATCAAGAAAACCCAGATAAAACTAGACCTTTACAGAAACAATCACTTCCTCTCTCCTTCCACCAGACTAACTCTCGCCACCACCTACCTACTCCCCTCTCTACTGTATGGTGCTCCTCTGCTCACTAATTTATCTTCCTCTCTCACCTCCAAACTGGAAGTATGTTATAATAAAATTGCCAAATTTGCCACAAATGCAAAATCCTCCTCTCACCACTGCACCTCCCTTCACTCTCTAAACTGGCTTGAACTCCCCAATCTACTTAACCTCCACCAAATCACCACTGCACACAAATTACTGTTCCAACCTACTAAGTGTCCTGCACTATCCAGTATTCTGCAACCTTATAACCCCCCCCGACACCTTAGATCTACCCACCAAAATTTGATCATCATCCATAAACCCAAGCGCCCTGCTGGGAAGCTTCTGCTATCTTATTCCCTAGCTAAAAAATGGAATGCTCTGCCCTCCACACTGAGGACCTGTGACAACCTTAATTTCAAAACTCAACTTCATTCTTACCTCTATCTAAATAGGAAATGCAACTGTACTCTTCCACCCATTCCTCTCATGCTCTCCCCTCCGTTTACCCCAGGGTAACCTTCTTACCTCCCCTAACCTCACTTTAAATTAATGATTATTTCTGTAAACAACAGCACTTTTAGCCACGATTCTGTATGCCTGTTTCCACTCCTGAAGCTAAACTGCTTATTTCTTCTCACTCCTTTGAATGCTACTTGTTACTTGCAGTCTCTAACATCCTTTGTTATTAACCATGTAATAAAACTTTGTATTGTGGAGCTTTCTCCCAAAGCCTCTACTGTAAGTATTCTGTAAATAAACTTTAATGTCTAGCTTTTCTCCCCAAGCTTCCACTAAAATAACCTCCCTAAGCCCTGTGAACTAAATTGTAAATATTTTATTTCTCTTTTCTTTAGAATGCTACCTGTTTGTAATCCTAACTTTCTTTGCAACTAATCATGAGTTTTTCTTTGTAACTAATCATGTAATTTTCTTTGTAATTAATCTTGTAATGTTCTTGTAATTTAATCATGTACTTAAACTTTGTATTGTGAAGCTTTTCTCCCCGGGCCTCCACTGAAAACGGGCTCCCCAGGCCCAGTGGACCTCCCCGGTCATGAAACTGGAATAAATAAATAAATAAATAACTTGGGCATCCTGAGGCAATGTAGCAACTGCCTCATGTACACTGACAACCCTCTTCTCTTACCTCCCAACACTCAGACTTGTGAGAGATGCACTTGTGTATCCAAATTGGAAGCCACGCACTCTCCAGCCAAGACCGGAATAGCTGGTCAAGAGGAGAAGGTCAACACTTGCACCGCACCACATGGAACACACAGCCCTTCAGAACACACACCAGCACTGCCTTCACGTAAAAACACAAACCACACACCCACCTTCGTGGAGGCTTTCAATAAAAATCTACCCAAACAGCAGAGGCCTCCAAGGCAGAAACGCACTCAACCAGCACAACACTAATCACGAGACACACAACTCTCCTAAACAGTGTGCCACTCAGCTAAAGCCCCCAAGGCAAAACAGCATGCCCAACACACTAGTCATAGGTGACTCGATTAGTGAGGCACACTGATGTCCCACTTACTAGGTTGAATAAGGAGAAAGTAACAGTCGGCTGCCTGTCAGGCACCAGGATCCACCATATAATGCATGTGCTCAGGTCCCTCAACAACAGGTACAATTATGACTGTGTCATTGTACATGTGGGTGTGAATGACCTGAGCTGTACCTCCCTGGACTACATGAAGAGACATGGAGGAGCTCTAGAATTATGTAGCCCAGGCGGGTATAACTCTAGTCCTGAGCAGCATCCTGCCATCACCCAGAATGATAACGCAGTACAAGTAGAAAAATGATTGATTTCAACAATTGGATAAGTTTCTGGTGTCATTCTAAGGGGGTCCAACGTCTGTCTGCCTGGAATGACATGATTAACAGACCTCAATGCTTTGGCAGAAATGGCCTGCATCTGTCACGGTTCTTGCCACCCCTGTAGTGCCTTGTTTAGGCGGTGTTCCCAAGATGAAATTACCACCGCAACAGCTACAAACAAATGCAATACGAGGGTCATGCTCCTCAACGCTAGAAGCCTAAATCTCAAAATGCACTCTCTCGAAGCACTCCTTAAGATGGAGAACATCGAAATTTGTGCTGTAACAGAGACCTAGTTCAAAGCAGCAGAAAGCACCCCTGCACTACCAGGCTATAACTTCTATAACCAAGACGCCTTCCTCCAAAAAAGGAAGCCAATCTGGTGGTCCCCTGCCATAAACAAACTCTGATGCAGAATAAGGTGAAGTCCCAAGACTGGAAAAACTCCCTTATCAGCCTCAACAAAAAGTTGAGATCCCTCCTCAAATCCTCTAAAGCTAGCTATGAAAACAGAATTGCAGCAGATAGTAAAAACAAATATAAGGCCTTCTATAGTTATGTAAAGAATCTCCATGGCAATACCCAGATTTGCTCTGAGCTACTGCACAATGGCATCTCCTATACAGAGCCAACAGATATTACCAATGTACTGGCTGTCAGATTGTGCCAACTTTACTTCCCACCCCCCAACGGATGAATCGCAATACCAGTAGATTACCAGGCAACCCAGTATTACTGCTGCGCAGGTTAAAACATCACTGTCCAAGGCCAAGAATACAGTTTCTATGAGACCTGACAATATCCCTGGCTGTATTCTACATGAACTACAGAGTGAACTGGCACCTCACCTTTGTGTGCCCTGTTCAGTCACAGCCTCACCTCAGGCTTTGTCCCTACCAAATGGCTCACTGCTGCAGTCATCCCTCTCCACAAAGAAGAAGCAACTACAGACCCTGGGAGCTATCGCCCCATTAGCCTGACTAGTCTGATGTCATCATAGACCCAATAAACAAGGATATAGAGAATCTCCAAACGCTGGATCCTACACAGTTTGGTTTTGTGAAGGGTAGATCATGCCTGCTCAACTTGGTCAACTTCTTTGAGTCGGTCACTAGAGCTGTGGATGAAGGCAAGGTGGTTCATACAGCCTACCTTGATCTGGCCAAGGCCTTTGATGCCATTCCCCACTCAGGAATCATAGAAAAACTCACTAAGCTAGGCATCAACCCCTGTATCACTAGGTGGGTTGAGAAACTGGCTCACAGAACCCACAGTTTGAAAGTAGCTGACTCCAAGTCAGACTGCAGACCAGTCACGAGTGGAGTCCCACAGGTCTTGGTCCTGGGTCCTCTCCTGTTTGGTATCTACTTCTCTGAAGTCCAGCCCAACTTGAAGGGACTCTGGCTGACAAAGTTCATTGATGATTACAAGTTAGGAGCTATTACTCTCCCCCAAGTGATGTTGACATCCTTCAGAAAGGCCTCACTGAGACCAGCAACTGGTGTCAGAACCATGGCCTTAAGCTCAATGCCAAAAAATTTCGTCCTCCCTCTTTGGAAAAACTGAGTTCCCTTGAATTGCCACATCGATGGTAGTCCACTGAACACAGAAGGCGTTATAAGAGATCTGGGAACACAGGTTGATAGCAACCTCTCTTTTGACCACCACATTGCTTCTGTGGTCAGAAGGTCGTTCTGTGTGGCGCATCTCATTACTAAGGGTTTTGCATCCAGAAAGAAAGAGGTCTTTGCCTCCCTCTACTCTTCCCTCATTAGGCCAATCATAGAGTACAATGCCCCATTTGGCATGTACCTCACTAGACACCTGCAACAACTGGAGAGGCCACAAAAGTACCCCACAAAGAGGATCCTAGGCCTTAAACACTTAATCTGTAGGGACAGACTCAAAAAACTTCAGCTATTTTCTTTCTCATATCGCCTACTTGGAGGCAATCTCTACTTGACTTACAAAACCATGTCTGACCCAGCTTTGTTATAAATGCCTACATCTAAAGAAATCCCAAACCCTCAGCACCACACACTCCAGAGACATCAACCTCATTACCACACTCCTGAAAAACAAAATAGAGAAGAAACCACACAGTAGCACAGAACAAAATGATAAAGCGCTTTTCGTTTATTCCAATAAACAAACTTCTTCAGATCAAGAAAAACAAAGTCACAGCTTAAATACTCTCTGGGCTAATACTTACAAAGTCAATTAACTACTTAAGGTGAAAGCTGACTTACAAGACATGCCCTATTTGCAAACTCAACTAGACTAAAAACTGCTTTTAAAGTAAAAGCTAAAAATCCAAATAGACTAAAAGTACAACTAACGTTTTCTATAAAAAAATGTGTAAATCTAGCCTGCTACTAAGCTAGTAAGGCAAAGTAATAATTACAAGTGCATAAAAACTCTGCTGGTGTTTGTAAAACTGAGTTAATACTAATACCTATGTTGGTGCACTAAACTGTGTATGTTGAAGTACATCAAGTGTGCTGAACATAATTGGTAATAAGTAAAGTATCAAGATAAAACTACAAATTCTCAGCAAAAAATACTCGGCAAAAAATACACATAAGGTCACTAAACCAAGGTGCTCAAAAGCATTAGAATAACTGCGGCGTGCTAGTGTGGAAGGTAATCTGACACAGCCTATCTATTAAGGCTCCTAAGTTTAAGAACACTACTTGAAGAACAGTTCTCATTCAGACCTGGTGAACTGTATGCGTTCAGTCTAATTTGCCAAAACAGCTCTCGCTCTTCTAACTTAAGTGGGAGAGGAGCACCCCTGAAGTCCTGTGTGATCTGGTCAATAATCAAAAATTTAAACATATGGTTGGGATAAACTGAAATGTGTTTTGCTAGTGCATTATCAGGTTTCTGCTTCCTGATCACATAAGTATGTTCATAAATGCGGTCATGTAGGCGTCATTCTGTTTTGCCCACACTCAACAGAACATGCTGGAGGGACAGGTTCATAACCCAGGGACTGCCCATGCGGTGGAGTAGACTTTCCCATACATGTCAAGCAGAGCACCTCACTGGCCCTCTTGAAGAGAAATCTTGATGAGTGGATGGGAAATAGAAAATTCACCACGGGGATCACTCCATTGGCTCTACTCGACAGAGGCACTGGGAGCTAAGGTCGGGTGACACGATGCCAGGGTAATCCTATGGGCTAGGCTTGTAAAGGCTCCAGGGCCATTAGCCTAGTACACATATATGAACCTATGAACTGTCTCAAAATGTTCCACAATACTGAAATGTCGTTTTTTTGTTTTTATCAGGTATAAAATATCTCCAAATAGCTTTTCTTGACTACCTTACCAATTATATCCTTGAATTTCTGAGTCCCTTATTTTTTTTGCCAATGGTTCTAAATGTAACATAAGTAACAAAGGGGAAAGAGGACACCCCGCCTGGGTCCTCTGCTCAAATAGAACTTCTTAAACAGGAGCCCATCCATTTTAATGTTGTGTAGATTATATTGGGGAAAGTCTGAAAATAATAGTGTTTTTGCATTGTATAATCACCAGGTGGGTGAGTGCCTTTGAAACACTCACTCCACATTGTAGTGACTGATCCAGTTTGCTTTTCCTCTGCCACACTTGTAGATTCCACCTTTGCTTTCCCTTTACTAAGTTTGCTATGTTTATATGGTGAGCCTAGCATTCATGTGACCATGTGCTCATTCTGTGATAACAGCCTACCACAACTGGTTAGTTTAGAATGCTCTAACATTGTGGGTGTCTTCTTTATGACTGCACTCATTTCCGCATAACCTTATGAGTATTCTGAGGTCCTGACGCACGTTTGCAAGATAATTCATCACCTTGGCAGCCTGTCCTTGGCCCTTTGATCATGCCACCAGTATTAACATTGTCATGAGAATTGCAGAACCTGGATGTGGACCCCCCCCCCATTCAGACTGTTATTGTTTGGAGAGTAAGCTTCTTTTGGGAAAGTTTTTGTTTAGTGCGTTTTCTGATAATTGTTTGGGGATGGGTTTGTTTGAAAATGTGCCTACATTTTTTGAGTGCTTTTTAGTGAAGCAAAAAGTCTTAGAAAAGGTAACCGTTTCATATAGAGTGGAGGAGAATCAAGTACGTAAAAGATCAGCTTGCTAGTCTTAAGTGTGTGCATGCAAACTGCAAGGTGAAAACCTGCAATTTGAAATAATTATCATGGGGGGCAATAGCGTTATCAGAATGGCTGCTTTCTTAACATGGAATATAAATGGCCTTGGGTATAGACAAAAAACAAGGCATACTGAATTTTGTATCAAGTGCATAGTGCAAATAGAAATGTTACAAGAAAGATACATTTGGATAGAAATGAACATGTGAATTTAATGAACATTTTTGGGTTGGACATTAAGCAGAATATCAGAGACAAAAAGGGGTAATGTGTGTGAGGAGCTGCAATTGTGATAAGAGAAAAAAGTTTTGTGGTAGTACGGTATTGGTAGTGGAGGAAGATTATACTGGAACACTTGAGTTTATAAGTACTAGGCTATCTGCCCTTGTGGACCATTTTAAACCTAGCCTGTCTCTTAGTGATAATCAAACCCTGTACCTCTTGTTTGAGGTAAATATCTTAACCGTTATGCCAACCCGTGCCCTTATATGTTTCATCTGCAACTACTATTGTGGCACTTAAATGTTCCCTGCTGAAAGCTTATTATTCCTCTCCAAATTCTATTATGTTCAGAGAGTGGAACTTTTATTTGCATTAGTGAGGATGTACTGAAGGACCTAGAACATGAAGTATAACAAAAGAAGATACATTCTCGGAGTGACCTGATGGTGCAGGGTAATAAAGCCCTTAATGAGGCCCAAACATCCTGTGTTCAGTTAGTGGCACATGAGCTGGAGAGCCCACAGGGGAAGGGTGGGAGTAAGTGGCCGATGTGTGTGTGCCCCCCTGAGGAGGAGGGTAGTGGCCTAGGCTCACTGCAGTAGGCAGTATACAAGCCTGGCAAGCTCTTTCCTGCATAAGCAGTGAGCCTCTTAATCAAGCACTACCAGAGAGTAGTGATAGTTGTGCTGGTAAGGATGGCATGAGGAGAGGGGCTTTAGGCTACACTCCATGGCAGCAGTATGATACTGTACTGCCAAGATGTGTTGGGTTCATGGGATGCCAGGTTGGGTGCGTTAGACAGTACAGTTGTTTACACTTACCATAAATGTAGATGTTCAAGTGTATTCACTGTTGCAGTCATCACATTTGGGTTATCTGCCTGCAGGTATTACTCAGTCAGCCTGAATACCAGCGTCTTTGGATTTCCGCATCGGATGCTGTTGCTTCTTCCATGACGTCGGGTCGTCATGGGTATAAAACATGCAACCGATGCCATTACATTAGTTTTTCTTGCCCCAGATGTCAGGTGCCCCCACAATAGGAAGCAATTATATGGTATGAAACACCCCCAGCAAAAAGCAAGTAGACATGATAAAATATATGCCAAACAAGAAGGAAAGGTAGAGCCAAGAGAAGTCATGAGGCTGGAGAGAGGGTAACCAGGACTGCAACAGTGAATACACTCAAACATCTACATATATGGTAAGTGTACACAACTGTACTAGGTTATTAGTGTTTCACTGTTGCAGTCTTCACATTTGGGTTGATTCCAAAAGCTAAGGAAGGGTGGACTCGGTTAAAGAGCATTAGGGCTAGCAATCAGGCCCTGTAAGACTGCTGTGGTAAATCCTGCTCTGGATTTAGAAAAGATAGGCAGGTGGTAATGCTTGGTGAAGGTATGTACAGAGCTCCAGGTAGCAGCTTCCAAGTTGTCCCTGGTAGGGACTCCTCTGAGAAATGCTGTAGAGGTAGATGCAGCACTGGTGGAATGTGATCTTATCCCCTGTGGGGTAGCTTTTCCATGGTGCTTGTAGCAGAAATGGATGCAATGGGCTATCCATTTGGAAATGGTTTGCTTTGAAATGGCCTTCCACTCTGCCCCTGCGGCAAAGCTGACCGGCAGCTGGTCAGATTTTCTGAGAGGCTTAGTTCTGTCCAAAAAGAATCTAAGCTGTCTGTGCACATCCAGAGAATGTAGTATCCTTTCCCCCTTATTTTGAGGATTAGGGAAAAAAGTAGGCAAATGAATGGACTGGTTTAGAGCCACACTAGACACCACCTTGGGCATAAAGGATGGACTAGTCCTGAGGAAACCCTGTCCACATGGAAGATAATTAAGGATTCTACTGCCATGAGGGCCTGCAGTTCAGACACTCTTCTTGCTGAAGTGATTGTTAGAAGTAAGGTTGTATTTTAAGAAAGGAATTTTAACTCTGCTGTAGCAGCTGGTTCAAAGGGGGAAGAGTGAGTTTTTCCAATACAAAGTTCAGGTCCCAGGCTGGAGTGGGAGCTCTCCTGAGGAGTCTTAAATTTTTGGCCCCTCTAAAGAATAGTTTTAACAGGGGATGAGAGAAGAGGGGTGGCTCAGTATTCTAATGTGCAGAAATGGCAGAGGCATGAATCTTAATTGAAGAAAAAGATAGGCCCTTGTGGAGCATTTCTGTTAAATAATTTAGAATATGAGGTAAGCTGGCCATTCTCCATACCTTGAGCCTGGCTCCAGGAACAGTATCTTTTCCCCTTTTCTGTATAGGATTTTCTAGCACTAGGCCTCCTTGCCTCAGGAAAGACATCCAGCACCTGCTTATTACTGGTTGCTAGAGGTGAGCTCAGGGAATTAGCCAGGCTGCAAGTTTCAGAGTTTGCAGTTGAGGGTGCAGAATCTCGCCCGCCTGCTGGGACAGCAGGGAAGAGGTCTGAGGCAGGTGCCATGGTTGCAGTACTGTCAAACTGCGCAAAAGGGGGTACCAGTGCTGGCATGGCCAGTCTGGGGCAATATGTATTGCCCTTGGCTTGTCCTGTTTGATGTTTAGTAGCACCTTCGAGAGGAGAGGTAGAGGGAGGAAGGCATAAATTGAGGGTCTTTCCCAGTTAAAAGACAGGGCATCCACTTTCCAAGCTTGACTGTGGGGATTTCTAGTGCAGAATTTGTTCAGTTGGCAGTTCTGAGGGGAGGAAAACAGGTCTACCTCTGGTTTCCCCCATTTGTTCTTCAAGAGCCCAAATATTTTGGGTTCGAGGTTCCATTTGTGTGGGTCCATGAAATTTCTGCTTGTTGTCTGCTAGTGAATTTAATTTGCCTGGCAGGAATTGAGCTTGCAGGTTCACTTGGTAGCTCAAGGCTGTGTTCCACAGAGCCATGGTTAAACTGCAGAGTGGGTAGGAATGGGTTCGCTCCTGCTTGTTTATGTGCCACATAACTGTGGTGTTGTCTGTCTTCAATAGTTGTCCTGGAAGAATAATATCTTTGAAGGCTGTCAGAGCATTTTGTACAGCTAACATTTCTTTTTGATTGATATGCATGTGCATCTGTTTTGGATTCCATTTGCCCTGAATGCACTGCCCTGCTATGTGAGCCCCCCATGCATAGTTTGATGTCTGTTAGGGTTTGGGTGGCAGGAGTAGAGTGAAAGGGAGTCCCTTATTGTGGTAGCAGGCCTCTGCCCACCAAAGGAACTCTGCCCTTAGACAAGGAATAATAGGAATCATCGTTTCCAGGTCCTGAGAATGCTAACACCATAGACTTTTTAGATACCATTGAAGTCTTGCATATGGAAGTAACAGAATGCAAAAGGCCATGAACCCCAGGGCTTGCAGGATTTTCCTTGCAGATAGCTGGGTTTTTGTGGCCAGTAGGTTGAAGTAGGTTGTCAAACGTGTTTCTCCGGAGTGAGGAATGCCATCTGGGAAGTTGTGTTCAAGCTTGATGTCCTTCAAGGATGCATCTGCAGTCCTTACATATGGGTTGTCCTGCCTCAGGCAGCCCTACGGTCGGCCGGATTCCAAAGTCTGGGTCCGGCGTCTGCTGATGTCACCCCTTTCCCGACGTCAGAGCACCTGGGATATAAAAGCGTCAGCCAACGCCATCTTCCTCAGTCTTTCTTGCCGCGCGGTGCCCGAAGCAGAAGCAGTTCGCAAGTGCCGGTCGGCCAGCATCTGTAATTTCAGCTACCGAAGATTTCTAAAAGCTAAGTACCCCGTTGGGGACTCTTTCTTGCCTCAGCCGATGTCAGATCAAACGGTTAAAGTTAATAATTGTTTAACTTGTGGGAAACAAATACCTCATAAGGATTTCCACTCTTACTGCCTACCCTGCCTAGGCCCAGACCACGACGTCTCGGCCTGTGCCTCCTTCAACAGGCGTCGGGCGGAGTTTGCAGAGGAATTTTTTGGGGATAATTACTGTTACAATATGCCATTGGAGCTTCCGACTCCTCATCCGGAAGGGCAAGGACCGACACACGCGGACCGTGGTTTCGGCCGAAACCACGCCTAGGCCTACCGCGAGTGTCTCTGTCTCTGCTGAAACTGAATCCGTGTTGCTTCCGACCGACGAAACCGCACAACCGACAACCTCGGTCCTGGAGGCCACCTCTGAATCTGTCATAGAATTTCCCTCCGAAACCGGTGCTCTGGAAACTTCCAACACCATCCCTCTGGATAAAATTACTCCAGCATGTGGGGCAGCCAGGCCACCTGCATCCATGTCCATAAAGGCATTTTCACGTGCTAAAGCTGCTAAACAGCCAAAATCTCTCCCTCCCAAGGCTATTCCTCTGGGATCCTCTTCCGGTTCACAGATTTTAAGTTTAGCTGAGAACCTTATTTCCTTAATTAGGGGCTCTCAGCCACATCCGGACAGGGGCTCTCAACCTCCTCTAGACAAAAGGCCCAGGGTTGAGCACACAGATCCCCAGTCTTCTGATGAGGCCTCAGATGACTCTGCTCTATCAGACTACCAGGAGGAGGCCTTTCCAGCCTACGAGGATTCTGATGCGATGCAGAGGAATCTCTTCCCTTGGCCTCCCTTCCTGAAGAGTTGTCCTTTGGAGAAACACTTCACTCCATGAGAGAGCATTTCAAATGGCAGGGCCAGGAATTCTCTGATTCCAGGAAGAGGTTAAGGACCTTTTTGCATTTACCTCAGCATAGACCTTTGGCTATTCCTCCTGTTTTACATGTCATTGATGATGTTTACTCTGAGTCTAGTATTTCCCCAGACTCCCTTCCTCCGGCTCCTATCAAACCAGACAAGGTACTACAGGGTCCTGGACTCGCATCATTTCCTTTACAAGGGCCACTCTGCTGACCCAGAAACTATTTCACAGGGCCCTAAAGGGGTTGCAACCACCACTTCTAAAAATCCACTTCCTTCTGAGAGGGAGTCCAGGGCTTTAGAGAGATGGGGTAAAAAAGTGTATACTTCTTCCACTCTTTCTATGAGGGCATTAAATTGTCAATTCCATATGATACAGTACCAAGAGTATTTGTTAGATGAATTGCATAAAAAACTATCTTCTCCTGAACCCCTAGATCGCAAGGTACTTCAGGATATGGTACATAACCCCCAGCAGGTTAGCAACCATTTCTTGCAGTGTGGTTATGATGCATTGGAAGCTTCATGTAGGTCAGCAATGACAGGTGCAGTCATACGTAGACATGCTTGGCTGAAGGAACAAACTCTGCCAGACCATGTTAAAGCAAAGCTACTGGATGCTCCGCTGGAAAAGCAAAAGTTATTTGGCTCCACGGCTCAAGAGGTCTTAAAGAAATACGAGGAAAAGGCTAAATCAGTACAAACAGTCAAAGATTTTCTCCAGGTCCAACCACCAAGTATCAGCAGAAATTGGCCTTCTAAGAATTGGTCCTTTCCGGACACAGACAGATCTCAAAGAGGCAGAAACAGACGCGCCAGAGGTAGAGGGCGAGCTCGAGGCTCCTACAGAGGACGTCAATGGCAGCCTCCTAACCAGAGAGGTACTGCAGGGCCTACAACTACTTCACAAGGACCATCTCAATGACTTGACTTTGTCCCCGCCAACCAGGGCTCAATTGGAAGCACCTTTGGGTGGAAAGCTATCTTTATTCTCAAAAAATTGGCACAGTATTACAAAAGACAAATGGACACTGCAAATAATAGACAAAGGATACAGGTTCCATTTTCATACATTACCAAAAAGGCAAGGCATGCCAAACCTGCCACCAAACCAAAGGACAGAGGCTTTCAAACAAATTTCCAAACTACTACAGATGAAAGCAATAGAAAGGGTCCCTCTCACAGAACAAGGCCAAGGATTTTATTCCAGACTATTCCTTATTCCAAGAAAAGAAAAGCAATGGAGGCCTATTCTGGACTTGTCTGCACTGAATACTTAACTCATTGTGCCAAAATTCAAAATGCTGACCTTACAGCAACTCCTTCCCATGCTGGGCAAGGGGTCCTGGCTGGTAACTCTAGACCTCAAGGAGGCATACCTGCATGTCCCTATCAGACAAAGTTGCAGAAGACACCTCAGATTTCTTGCAGGGTCAGAGCATTATCAATTCTCAGCATTGCCCTTTGGCTTATCTACTGTGCCCAGAGTATTCACGAAATGCCTGGCATCAGTAATTGCACATTGCAGAATTCAGGGGATTCAGATATACCCATACCTCGACGACTGCCTCATACAAGCGGATAGCCAGCAAACACTGGCAAAACACTTAGACTATGCCATCCGACTACTACAGGCCTTGGGATACACAGTCAACATACAGAAATCAAGACTTGTTCCATCCCAACAAATAATTTTCCTGGGTGCAAAACTGGATACAAACACCCAAATGGCTTTTCTCACAGAAGAAAAACAAGCACAACTACCGGATTATTTCAGAAATCTAACAACACAAACTCAGCTAACTGCAAGGAAAATCCTGCAGGCCCTGGGTTTCATGGCATCTTGCATTCTTCTGATTCCACAAGCAAGGCTGCATATGAGGAAACTACAATGGTACCTAAGGAGTCTATGGTCTCAGCACAGTCGCAGACTAGAAACTTTGATCCCCATCATTCCATGTCTTCAGAAGGAATTCCTGTGGTGGGCAAAAGCAAGCCAGACAAACATAGGCCTGCTTTTCAGCAAGCCACATACCAGCCAAATCATTACAACGGACGCCTCAGATCATGGATGGGGAGCACACATGGAAGACAGGTGCATTCAAGGACAATGGACACAAAAAGAATTGCATCTGCACATCAACCAAAAGGAAATGCTGGCAGTGATACATTCCATCGAGGCCTTCAAGCACTTCCTGCACCAAGGTCACCTGTTAATAAAGACAGACAATACCACAGTTATGTGGTACATAAACAAGCAAGGAGGTACCCATTCATACCCTCTTTGCAGGCTGGCAATGAATCTGTGGGAACTTTCCCTAAAACTCAATATAGAGCTACAATCCCAGTTTGTACCAGGAAAAGACAATGTATTGGCGGACAGCCTGAGCAGAAACATCATGGATCCACACGAATGGATGTTGCACCCAGATATCTTCCTCCAGATAACACAATCATGGGGAAGGCCGGACATAGATCTATTCGCCTCCCACCACAACCATCAACTGAGGAAATTCTGCACAAGGACATACCATCCTCAAGCATGGAAAGTGGACGCCCTCTCCTTCAGCTGGAATACTCTAACAGTATATGCATTCCCACCGCTGCCACTAATGACCAAGGTCTTACTGAAGATCAGGACAGAGCAACCAAAGGTAATTCTGATAGCTCCGGACTGGCCAAGACAACACTGGTACCCACTGTTAAGGAGCATGTCACGCATAAAACCTTGGCTTCTACCACAATGGCCACTTCTGCTGACACAACACAATTACAAGACCCTGCACTCCAGCCTCAAAACTTTACAGATGACAGCCTGGAAAATACCTTGACTCCTCCCCAGGATAAACTATCCAAGAGGGTACAGGATATCATCATGGAAGCCCGGCGTCCTTCCACAAGAAAGGCATATTCAGCAAAATGGAAAAGATTTCGTTCCTGGAACACCACAAAGGGTCAAGATCAGACAGTCATGAGCATTCCACATATTCTGGAATACTTGGCTGAAATGCTCCATAATGGCCTTTCTTATTCCTCCATAAAAATTCATGCTTCAGCAATTTCAGCAGAGTACAACACTGAACCACCTGTATTCTCTCATCCTCTACTAAGGCAGTTTCTAAGAGGGATAAAAAACATCAACCCTCCAAGGAAACCACCAGTGCCTACATGGGATCTTAACTTCATGTTGGAAAAATTAACTCTTCCTCCATTCGAACCAGCAGCATCTTCAGAACTACAATTCCTATCTTGGAAGACTACCTTCCTTCTGGCCATAACCTCAGCAAGAAGAGTATCTGAGCTACAGGCCCTCATGGCAGTACAGCCATTTCTCATTTTTCATCAGGACAGAGTCTCTTTGAGAACCAATCCTTCATTCATGCCAAAGGTGGTATCCAGGGTTTCACTGAACCAAGCTATTCACCTGCCGACCTTCTTTCCAAATCCACAAAATAAAGGAGAGAAACTTCTGCATACTTTGGACATCCACAGACAGTTGCGCTACTACTTGGACAGAACTAAGACTTATAGAAAATCTGACCAACTCTTTGTAGCATATGCTGCTGGTGTACAAGGAAAAGCAATTTCCAAACAGACCATTTCAAAATGGATAGGAAATTGCATTCGATTCTGTTACTCTTTTCATGGAAAAGCTGTGCCACCTAACATAAGGCCTCATTCCACCAGAGCAACAGCCACCTCCACAGCCTTCTTAAGAGGGGTGGCTACAAAGGACATTCTAGAAGCTGCTACATGGAGCTCCGTGCATACATTTTCCAAGCATTACAATTTGCCCTTATATTCCAGATCCAGAGCAGGCTTTGCTAGTGCAGTCCTGCAGGGCATGTTAGCTACACCATCCTTTCCTTAGGTCCTACCTCCCCCAGCTGGGCTATGGTATTCTACCCATATGTAAGGACTGCAGATGCATCCTTGAAGGACATAGTACAGTTTTGTACCTACCATAAATGTAGATGTCTGATAGGTATGCATCTGCAGTCAGGTTTTCCCTCCCTCCTACCTCTCTGTGGTATACTATGGGTACATATCCCTCATTTTAGCTAGCTGGGGTTACCTTTTATGGTGTATTTGTTTTTTGTTACTGTGCATGTTTGGAATTTTTTCATCTCTCCAAATTTAGCCTTACTTAGAGGGCAACTGGCATCTGGGGCAAGAAAAAAATAATCCCAGGCGCTCTGACGTCGGGAAAGGGGCGACATCAGCTGACGCCGGACCCAGACTTTGGAATCCGGCCGACCGAAGGGCTGCCTGAGGCAGGACAACCTATATGTAAGGACTGCAGATGCATACCTATCGGACATCTACATTTATGGTAGGTACAAAACTGTACTTTTAGGGTTATTTGATTTATAAGAGTACTTTGGAGTTATGCAGTTGTGGCTTAGATATATAACTTGAGCAGAGGGTTATACTCATAAATCAAGTAGAAGAGGGAGGTGGTGAAACTGAAAGGGGGGAGCATCCATGAGATAGACTAGGATATTGGATGCAAGTCTTTTAAGAATAATCATCTTCTTTCGGCTGTTCCCGTTAGGGGTTGCCACAGCGGATCATCTGTTTCCATTTCTTCCTGTGCTCTGTCAAACCAACCACCTGCATGTCCTCTCACCACATCCATACACCTTAACTGAGGCCTTCCTCTTTTCCTGTTTACCTGGTAGCTTCATCCTTAGAATCTTTTTCCCAATATACTCAGCATCACTCCTCAGCACATGTCCAAGCCAACATAATCTTGCCTCTCTGGCTTTGTCTCCAAACCTTCCAACCTGGGCTGACCCTCTAATATACTTATTCCTAATCCTGTCCACCCTCGTCACACCCAGTGCAAATCTTAACATCTTCAGCTCTGCCACATCTAGCTCAAACTCCTGCCTTTTTTGTCAATGCCACAGTCTCCAACCCATATAACATAAGTGGTCTCACTACCCTCTTGTAGACCTTCCCTTTCACTCTCACTGGTACTCGTCTGTCACAAATCACTCCTGACACTCTTCTACACCCACTCCATCCTACCTGTACTCTCTTCTTCACCTCTCTTCCACACTCGCCATTACTCTGAACTATTAATCCTAAGTATTTAAACTCATCCACCTTCGCCACCTCCACTCCTTGCATCCTCACCATTCCTCTATCCTCCCTCTCACTCACACACACATATTCTGTCTTAGTCCTGCTGAACTTCATTCCTCTTCTCTCTAGAGTATATCTCCATCTCCCCAGGATCTCCTCCACCTGTTCCCTACTCTCACTACAGATCACAATGTCATCTGCAAACATCATAGTCCACTGAGAGTCCTGCCTGATCTCGTCTGTTAACCTGTCCTTCACCATTGCAAATAAGAAAGGGCGCAGAGCTGATCCTTGATGTAATCCCACCTCCAACTTAAACGCATCCGTCACTCCCACCGTAGACCACCTTTCTAGCAGTCTCCCTCACTAGCTCTGCTGTAGTTAACCAGCTATTTGGTAACGCTTCACAGAAACCCAGTGCCTGTCTTAACTCTTCCCTGAACTCCACCTCACAATTACCCTTTTTCAGTTTCCACTATTTGATCCTTGGTGCTGCCCTGACACTCCTCCTCATCTTGATCACCAACATCATCCTACAAACCACCTTCCTATGCTGCCTAACTACACTTTCCCCGGTCATCACTTTACAGTCTCCAATCTCCTTCCCCAGTCACCACTTTACAGTCTCCAATCTCCTACAAACTGGCCCTCCTACATGAGATGTAATCCACCTGTGTGCATCTTCCTCCACTCTTGTATGTCACCCTATGCTCCTCCCTCTTGTTAAAATATGTATTCACCACAGCCATGTCCTTCCTTTTCGCAAAATCCACTACCATCTGACCTTCTGCATTCCTTTGCTTAACACCATACCTACCCATCACTTCCTCATCCCCTCTGTTCCCTTCACCAACATGCCCATTGAAATCTCCTCCAGTCACCAGTCTTCACTTTTGGGTACAGTCATCACCACTTCATCCAACTCGCTCCAAATTTTTCTTTCTCATCCATCGCACACCCAGCTTGTGGAGCATATACACTAACAACATTCATCATTGCGCCATCAATTTCCAGCTTCATAAACCTCACTCTATCCGACACTCTCTTCACCTCCAAAACACTCTTAGCAATACTGTTCCTTCAGGATAACTCCTATGCCATTTCTCCTCCCATCCACACCATGATGAAACAATTTGAACCCACCTCCGATGCACGTAGGCTTACTCCCCTTCCATCTGGTCTCTTGCACACACAGTATACCAACCTTCCTTCTGCCCATCATATCGGCTAGCTCTCTCCCTATACCAGTCATACTGACAACATTCAAAGTTCCGGCTCTCACTACCACAGTCCTAGCCTTTCTCCTCTCTCTCTTCCTGCCTTCAGCCATGGCTTCCCCCTCTTCTCCTCCTTTGGCCAGCAGTAGCCCAATTTCTGCCAGCACTTGTTGGCTAACAGTGCTGGTGGCTGTCGTTAACCCGGGCCGCGACCGATCCGGTATAACCATACGAAATTATCAGGAAGTAGCAGAAAATATTCTTAGAACCAAGTCAGTATAGGGATGGAGCAAGAGTTTACCAATGGAGATGTCTGCAAGTAGGTATGTAGAAAGTAGGCAAGGTGTGCTGGGATTTAGACGAAGAATCTTGTAAAGGTACCAAAGTATTAGGAATAAATAATTCTGTAGGGGAAGGTACTGGAGTGGGATGCGGCTAATCAGAAGTTTGAACTTCAGGTTAGAGACTGCCTATACTCTGTTAGTCCATAATAGGAAAACCAAAGAGGAAGAGTATACAGGAATACTTAGTAAGTGAAACACTAGCTATGGTAGAGTTTTCAGTTGCATTTGGAGCAGAAGCTGCTGTTAAAAGGATGAATTCTAGTAGGGTGTATAAAATATTGCATGATAACTATAAGAATCATTTGGGTATTAGATAAGATTAGAGAAAGACTGGAAAGGCCGTTTACAAATAGGAAGAAGTCTCTAAGGCTCAATTATGCAGTAAAATCCTGAAGGTTTAATATTTTTGCATGGAATTGTTTGCATGGATATTTTGTACCCAAAGCAGAGTTCAAAGGACTTTTCATTGATAGATGGCAAATGCTTGAGATGTGAGGAGGAAGGGAGAGAGAGGTAAGAGGAAACATTTTATTTTTGGGGAGGGGTAATGTAACATGTTGACAGTTTAAAAAATCCTTGCAAAGAACCTTGTTAGAAGTAGTGGAACACCTAGTTGTAACTAATGATTTTTCAGAGCTGAGAAATGGGATCTGCATTGCCTAGTCATAGGAAGGCTCTGCCAAGTTTAATGTCATTGGCTGCAGAAAAAACAGCTACTAGAAAAAGGAAATCAAACGCTAAACCAGCTGTAATTGAAATATTGCATGTTGTAAAGGGACAAAAGAACCGAATGTGAGATCTTTGAAAAAAGCAGAGAGAGAAATTTCGTAGAAATTGGAATTTGGAACAAATCTCTTCTCTTTGAGCAATATTCTGCATGAAGTTTAAAGGAAGACAAGAACTGAGCAAATTATGTAATGTTAAAATGATTGAAATTTGTTAAAATATATGTGTACTGCATGACAATAGTGGCAACTTTGTTTTCCTTTTATGTTAACGTATGTAAACTCCTGTTAAATTTAAATGTGGTTAAGATGCTGTAAAAAGTTTATTTGTGGTCTGATCCAAAAAAAAAAAAAATGGGCTGCATTTAGCTAGTATTTTGTGGGCATGCCACTCCTTCGCAAAATTTCCTTCTGTCAGATTTAATGTGGTCATGGCTGGAGACAAAGCCTTTTAAGTTTGAGCGCATATATATGTATGTGTTTGAGGGTTATATGCATGTATGTATAAATGTGTGCCACGTGCATACTTCTGTGTGTGTGTGTGTGTGTGTGTGTATGTATATATATATATGTATGTATATAAAATATATATGCATTTTTTATCAAATGCCACTAATATCAATGTGCATAATGTTGATTGACATGCTACTATGCATGTCCCGAGAACCAATCTCTGCACATGTAAGAAGTTTTAAACAAAAGCAAAAGAAAACCTCACTTAACGGGGGAGGGGGGGCTGTGCTCCCAACAACCCCTGCTAATTATATATATATATATATATATATATATATATATATATATATATATATATATATACTTGCTCTGAGATCGCACAGTTCTCTGGGAAAGAGCTAATTTGGCAACCCCGAGAATTGTCTGACCTGCTACTTTTGTCAGCAGACTAAAGTAGCAGTACACTATATATATATATATATTTATATATATATATATATATATATATATATATATATAGATATATATATAGATATATATATATATTTATATAATCATTTTTTAATGCAGATATTCTTAACATGGTTAAAATTTGCTGTTATGTTTGTTGGTAACTAATGCAGCTGTCATATTGACTTATGGTTTGATATGGCGTTTTTGATGAGGGCTGCTGGCTTGACACTTGTTTCTTTTCACAATATGTAATGCTTTACAGCTGCAGTATAAATGATTATTCATATTTAATGTAATTTTAATGGTCTGCCATTTAATGTTTAGCACTGGAGTCCCTTGAATAAACTTATTACATGTCACCTATCTTGAAATGTAGTTTTAGTAACAAGATATTTATTTTTTATTGTAGTATTTTGTACTGCTGCTTTGCATCTTTCTTTTGGAGATCCTCGCTGGAGTTCTGGCATACATTTACTACCAGCAAGTAAGCATTTTAATCTTTTGGATTGTTTTATTAAAAATGCAGATGTTTGGTGCATGTTTTAAAGATAATTAAGCCAGGATGCCTTTAGGCATGCCATCTTTCCATTTCATTTTTTTCTGGAAGTATAAGATTTTTTTTTTATTACCAAGTAATTGAGGTCATGTATGATTATAGTTGTCTTTTAAAGATTCAGTGACCTATTAAGGCCCAGGGACCATTATAATTATTAAAAGTAATGAACAATATTTGCAAGCATTTTCTTCCTTTTACTTCATAGGTATAAATAACTTGTAAGGAAAAATGTTAGGTTCCCTAGTCTTATTCTGTGTTTACTGTTTGAGGTAGAATTTAAACATTATGTGTGCGTCCTATTTGAGGTAGGTTTAAGCATTTGAAGATGGCACAGGAAATGCCAGTGTACTCACGGTCATAGTCCCAAAGTATCAGAGAGAACTAGACGTGGACATTTTGTGCTTAACTATATCAGATCATTCATTACTTGTCATTACAGATGTGGCAGAAATTAAAGGGAAAAATGTGTTGTTCATAATACTTTTTTTGTGATTCCTCCCTGCAGAAGCCAGATGCCAAGCCAGACTTCTGGAGAGCTGTTCACTCTTCCCTTTGGCCTGGCAATACCCCCCTGCTGCACTGATGTCAGTATGTCAGTGTTGGAAAGGGGATGTCAACTTTTTCCATCTTCAGATTTTTCTTGCTGCATTATGACAAACCATCTAAACTTTCAGTCACATTGGAAGCAGGCCAAGCTGACAGAATGACCAGAGTTCTAATAGAGATATCTAATTGGAGAAGTACTTATCTTTTTTTGTTGCGTGTTTGTGTTTTTGGAAGTTTGTTCCTACTTGTTCTGTTGTGTTTTCTTTAACCAAAGAACCTTTAAAGCTCAAGGCAGAATCTCTCCAATAGAACTGGCCCCTTAAGAGGGCACAAGTCTTGTCTTGATCTATGAGTTCCTCTGATTTCCAACATAAGAAAAAGCTTTTGAAATATCTAAGGGTGATCAGAGTCTTGTAGCACCCTATGTTTGAAGACATCAGTGATATTGAATCACTTTTGCATCTCCAGTACCTAGTCCCAGTTACTGCAAAAGTCTCTGGCATGACCTCTTCGAAGACAGCCACACTGTTGGGACAGCACACATTCTTGAGAACCAGAACCCTTTCGCTATCAGTTCTGAAGTCTGTTTGAAGGCTTGTGTGTCTGATGCTCATTTCATCAGTACAAGGAGGGAGACTGTCTTACTCTGTGCATTACTCTGTACATCAGAAGGTCATTAGAGGCTGGATTTAGGTCCCATCCATAAACTGAAAACTCCAATGCAGACCACACTTCCAAACCCTGCCTGAAATTTTCCAAAGAAAAGTGGATGCCAGCTAGCTTACCTCCACTTGGACGGAACAGGCTTCCCTCTCTCTTCTTCCAAGTTCACCCACACGATCTCTTCAGGTTGGCCTAGAACTTTATGGAGTTGTTGAGATCTAGACAGGTGTCCTCTGGTGAACTCAAGTATTAGGAGCTTCCTCTGCAAAAAAGATGGTTTGACTTCTCAGAGAGATTTCAGATACCTCAGACTCTGAGGTGGAAGAACTGAAATGTGCTAAACAAGTCTCTCCCCTGTCTTACCTACATGTAGACATCAGGGACAGCTTATCTTGTACTCTAACTTCTGAGGGAAGTTTAAAGAATATGCTTCACAAAATGAAGGAGACTAGGGGAATTTTGTTGTACCCATATTGGGTACAAAAACTTTCTGGGTCTGCCTGAACCCAAGCATTAGGCCATTTCTTCAGTTATGGAATTTCTGGATGATGAATTTTAGTAGTGCATCTTTGCAGGTGCATTCCCAGCCTTTTGCTTCTAGGAAGCTGGAGCAGTTCTATGGAGTCAGTGACTCCCACAAAAACTTGTGTAAGAATCCTATGGTTGATCAAACAGTGGCAGTAGTGGATTCTGGCAAGGATTGTAATGTGGCTGCTTCCAGGTACCCTGTTGCCAGAGACTAAGAGAACAGAATCTTCAACTGGTTTGGGGGAAAATGGAGCTTGTAACCAAAAATGAACAACACAGCAACAGTACACACACTCAACTGCTGGCTCCAATAAAGACTGTCCCTCCTCAAAGTAGTATACAACAGTCCAGATGTATCAATCACACAAACAATCTCCAGAGTATAATCTAGTAGCAGGAATAATTTCACTAAGGTGGCAATTCGAAGTTTAATAAAACACTCATATTGACAACAAGCAAACAAACAAGGTGATTAAGCGCTGTCATCCCCCTTCTGGAGATTTCATCAGAATCATTACTACGTCATCTTCCATAGTTTAAATAACTGTTACTCATTCCTTCTTGGATAACTAATAATTTGGTATAAGGCTTAACCCTTCACTGGACGTTTAAAATTGTTTTGTATAAAAGTCTACTATATTACAACATATATAAATACAACTGTAATTGTGTGTGTGTGTGTGTGTATATATATATATATATATATATATATATATATATATATATATTATACATAAAAGATTATGTGAAAAATTAAAATGTATATAAAATTATTGTAATTTCCATATATATTTGTAAAAAAAAACTATGCCATTGTTTCCAAAATCCATCACAACAGTGAAATACAAAATGCTTCCTAGGGTGTACTATAAAAAGATATAAAAGCTACCATGGCAGGTAGTAACTATGCTCATACTATATTACTCAAGAAAAAACGTATCTTATTGGTCAGTTACAGGATGTCCCAAAACAACATTTTTGCTATGTGATGTAGCATATATATTTTTTTCTATTTTTTTAATTTATTTTTTATTTATTTTTTACGGTTAGTAGCTAATAATTCTAGAGCTGGGATCAGGGAAATGTGATCATTCATGCATTGGTGATTACAAGCATCCAGTCTCAATTTGCCATATCTCTCTATACTCAAGTTTGCTTCCCCAGTCACCCCCCTCCCCATTGTTTTTCACTTCCTCTGAAACCCAAAATTTATAATCTGGTTTGTTACATGTCAAAATGTTTATATAAAGTATTGTTTTCATTTTTTCTTGTTATATCATACAAGTGTTCATAGATGTGCTGTCTTAAATTTCATTGTTTTTCCTATAATAGTATGCCCAGCATGCTAAACAGTAGGCAAGATAAACAAACCCCTTTTGTGTAATAACTGGAGTATGTTCTTCCCTTCAGTTTATGGGGGATGCTTTGTATATCCTGGTCCTTGAATCCTGCTGTAAATGGACACTTGGAGCATCTCCCACACTTAAATGTGCCTATCCTAGAACTTGTCCCTCTCATATAGTCCCCTTTTTTCTTTTCTAAAATTTATTTTATATTATAATTCCTCGTATAACTGTACCTAAGGGGTCTATTAAAATGTTTGCTGGGCATTCTTTTGAACATATCCCAGATCTTGTTGATGGATTTTTTTTTAACCCATCCTGTGATAACATCCCAGATACCATATCTGGTTATCAGTTCAACCTTATTCTTTCTTTTTGTTAATAATTTCACCTCTAGTATGGTCCCCCATCCATCTAAAATTTGATCCTTGATGGGGTTAATTAAGCTATTTGGATAGCCCCTTTCAGTGAAAAGTCTATGTACAAAATTTATTTCTTCTATTAAATCATTTTTCTCTGTCATCCTAACTACTCTCACCATTTGACCTTTGACATTACGGTTTAGAAATAGTGGATGGTCACTGTCATAATGCAGGTATGAATTGGAGAAACCTTCTTTTCTGTAAACCTTAGATATAATAAATGTACTATTAATGTTATCCTTAGTAAGTTGAACATCTAAGTAATGTATTTTATTCACTCCTACCTCGTGTGAATTGTAGAAATTCCGTACTATTCAGAAATTCCATAAATAGGGGAATCGATTCATATGGTCCTTTCCACAGAATGAATGTGTCATCCAAAAAATGATATCTATCTATCTATAAAATTGTTAAAACGTGACTTAAAAACTGTCTCCCAGTATAACATGACAATACTAGTGAAGATGGGGGCACAGGATGAACCCATAGCTACCCCATCTAATCGATGATACAGTTCTCCTTGGAAAAAATATATAATTGTATTTTAACACAATTTCTATATTCTTCAGTACTAATCTAAAGTCACACAAAAATATAACATCATTATTATACTCCATGGTCCCTATTTTATTCAGAAAATCCCACGAGTCAATTTAATATGTGGGGATACCTGGTGTAAAAACATTATAATAGGGGCCATGGAGTATAATAGTGGTTATGTTTTTAACTATTGATGTCAAAACCTGTCCTCAGTGATGCTCCATACGACTGGGTTAGAGTGGTTTGAACAGGTGTTGGTCGAGTTCGTCTTTCTGTCCCAAAGTGACTTTAGATTAGTACTGGAGAATATGGAAATTGTGTTAAAATACAGTTATATATTTTTCCAAGGAGAGTTGGATCATCAGATGGGGTAGCTATGGGTTTATCTGCTGAGCAGAGTAAATTTTTGGAAAGAGTATTCCATAGAGTCTTAGTTTATGGTCTCGTGGATGTTGTTCTTCTCCTGGCAAGATTCAATGTGAGGAGATTGCAGTGCCGTCAGTGTTGTCATTTTTGTTGATGCGGTGCACCCTTGCACTCTCAGAATGTTTGCCTTCACACCAGAAATTCTCTTCCCTTTGCTCCTTCTACTGGTAAGTTTCCACTTTTTTTTGTACTGTTAATCTGAAGGCCTTCGCTTGGCCTTCCCCTGCTCCTTGCCGAAGGATGCCTATGCTTCTGTTTAAGAAGTGTGCTTGCAAGTGCCAGATTTCCCCAGTGACAGCTGTTCCAGTTCTGTTATTTGCTTGTGAAGGGGGACAGCTCCTTCACATCCCATTTTGTAAGGACTTCAGAATGGTGATATACTGGCAAAAATGTAAGCTTAGCAATTTGTTGAAACTAGCCCTTGGTCTCACTCACACTGTCCAAATGCCAACACTGCCATTGATGTTGTGCACCCATCCATTCCTCTTCAGTCCTCATGCAGCAAAAATGCTTCCTTTAAAAAGCTAATGGCATTCATTGAGAGCCTTCACTACTGAGGGTTGCCAATCTCTTTCAAAGTTTGCATCATCTAGTAAGTCAGTTTCACCAGTGCTCCATTCAGCTGCTTAGTTGCTGAAGTCACTGTCCCTAGCGTAGGCTGTATTACCAACAAAGGAGTGAAAGAGAAGCACCATGATTTCTGAAATTGTGGTCCTGGTGCACCCCTCTCTCTGGTGAGCTCAGCTTCACCCAAAGCCCTAAAAAACTCCCTCAGAGTTCAGCCTGTCCTGTCACAGACTCATTTAAAGCACGTGGTGCAAGCAGTGTTGGAAGTCAGGAATAAAATGCCAACAGCCATGTTCTCTAGTGGGGAGTGCTGTTGCTCGGATTCTCTGACCTTTTCCACTGAATTTGATTGGCTATTGGTAGTCACTTTTCATAGGTATGAGCTGCAGTGCAGTCCGCTTTCAAATGGCAGTCATAGTCACCATCAGTACCTGGACAGCAGTTATTGTCAGCCTAACACAGAACTGTTGACCCTGTACCACACCAGCCATGGGACCTGGTGTCGCAGACAGCTGCAATTCCAGGCATCCACTTAGGTACTCTCTGGATTACTCCTAGGGCATGTTTTCTGCATCAGGAGGAGTCAGGTTTACAAAGCCTTTACCTCGTATATTCTCCAGTGTCTGCTGCTACCATTCAGGCATTGGTTCAAGGTTCTGTGGCCAGGATTCAAGCTGTCTTTGTTCATGCTGTTAGAAGGGCTAGCAGTACAACAGATGCCACTGCAGTCCAGTTTGATGTACTGCTAATAGATTTTGCTGTTACAGATGCCAGCTCATGCCCTTCTTCAGCATTGTCACCAAATAGTGTATGCTTGTCTTGAGCTGATGTATTTTGTGGAACATAGTAAGGCAGCCTCAATGGACTTTCACATATAAGCCCCTTCCTGTCTGACATGGAAGTCAGCAGGCTTCTCTGGGATAGATTATTGAGGAGCAGGGCAAGGACCTCGCAGCTGTAAAGAGACCGTCCAGCCTCCGCAGGGGATGTTCACCATTACACAGATGAGGCAAGATTAGGTG